>NC_083718.1:183761408-183916408 GCF_028564815.1 Eubalaena glacialis
CATCAGGAATTCCCACCCTGTCCGTGCTCAGTGCTACTTATGAACACCCCTCTGGGCAGCCATGTGGCAGGTGAGGTGGTTCTCAGGGGAGGTCAGGAGCTGGGCCCCTCCGAGTGGGTGGGTGGAGCAGTTATTAGGCCAGTCAAGCCCTGTAGGAGTTGGCTCCTTGGAGGGTCTGCAAATCAGAGCCCACCCACTGCAGCGGGTGCTCCCGTGGCTGACAGAGCTCGCTGTAAAGTGAGTTTGCAGCTCTGAACCCCCTTTGATTTGGGGATTACGATGTTCTTTAGAAGGACTAATTATCTCCCCGCAGCCCCGGGAGGCAGGTCCGGTTTCCCCCCGTGGTAGACATGGGAAGGCGAGGCTACATGGCTACATAAAGAATCGCACACTTTCCACGGTGTCCTCAGTTTCCCCTTCCAGGCAGCACGCACCCCACCCCTTCTAGGCCTGGCTCAGTCACCTATGGCTCCCACTGGCCCAGGCCTGAGCTCTGGGAACTTCTAGGTACTGGCATATGGCTCTCCAAACATTGGTGGGAACTAAATTACTTTCCCCCCCACCCCCCCATCCCCCCCGCCTATCTCTAAAACCTTCTGCAGGTCACTTTCCTGACCGTGGGCGAGGAGCCCTGCGTCTGAGCAACCACTATGGCCTGGCCAACACCCACCATGGCCTTCCCAGTTTCCACCCCACCCCCTACCTTCCTTGCCCTCCCAGTGACTGGGACACTGGCCCAGCTGTGGAGGGCCACAGGGCTGCCTCAGACCCCCTCCCCCTGTTGAACTGGACCCCCCAACTGCCCAGTGGAGGGCTGACAGGTATGCCAAACGCTGGTGGTGCTCCCGGCTCGGGAAGGAAACCACCCATGGGGTTAAACACCCACACAGCTCTGGGAGAAGGAAACTGACCCCACACCAAGTGACAGGAGATTCTCGGAATCCCCCAAGTCCTCTGCCTTTGCTGGGAAAACCATCAGAACAGAACAAAAGAAAGATCGCTCTGAGCCCTCATGGGAGAAGAAGCTGGGAGTGCCCTTGCATTCTGGAGACATCTGGTCCAGGAGACTCTGTTTTGGATGCCTTCACGGATGCAATAGGGACATGACTGAGTGAGGTGGGCAGTGCAGGGACTGCTGTGGTCTGTTTCACAGGGCATTTCGGTTGTATTCTTTTTACTTAGAAATTCTTTGCGTATTAAACTTGTAGGGAGGCTCTTCACTTCCACAAAGAAACATGCTCTTTCCCATATTTCTTGAAGTATATGGAACTCTTGGTCAGCCTCCTAGTTTCCCGCTTTTGATAGAAACATTCACCTTCCCTTTAACTCCATAACGAGAAAACAGCAGCGCAAGCACAAATACGTAGCACCTGCCACTTGGATTCAACGTCAGGGAGACCTTAGGAGTGATGGGGACTGCGGCAAATAAGAGGCCACCAGCCCCTGTAGAGGAGGCAGTAGATTGCTGTCATATAGGAACTTGGCTCTAGTGTTACTAGAGGTTCTGGATTTTTTTTTGGAGCTACTAGGAGTATGAATTTAAAAAAAAAATTTCTTTCTTTCTTTTTGGCTGCGTTGGGTTTTCATTGCTGCATGCAGGCTTTCTTTAGTTGTGGCTCGCGGGGGCTACTCTTCGTTGCGGTGCACAGGCTTCTCCTTGCGGTGGCTTCTCTTGTTGTGGAGCACGGGCTCTAGAGCGCATGCTCAGTAGTTGTGGTGCACAGGCTTCAGTAGCAGTGGCACGCGGCTCAGTACTTGTGGCTCGCGGGCTCTAGAGCGTAGGCTCAGTAGTTGTGGCGCACGGGCTTAGTTGCTCCGTGGCATGTGGGATCTTCCTGGACCAGGGCTCGAACCCGTATCCCCTGCATTGGCAGGCAGATTCTCAACCACTGCGCCACCAGGGAAGCCAGGAATATGAATTTTTATGTGAAGTCTAAATTTGAAATGTTGGCAACTTTTTAAAACCTAAGAAGAAAGAGGAGAGGGAGGAGAAAGAACAACAAAGGAAATATGTCTAGAAGTTTCTATTTGGCCTGTTGGTCCCCTCTGCAACCTCTCAGGAGTCTGCACGTGTTTTCTACTGACGTTTCAACGATCCAAGCTGTTCCTCAAGCCCCCAGCCCTGGGGAATTTCTGCTGCTCTCCTTTCTCTGCAAAGTTTGGCCTGGCTGTGTGTGTGTGTGTGTGTGTGTGTGTGTGTGTGTGTGTGTGTTTTCCCCACACTCAGGGCCAGGAATTCACATGGCAGTTGGGCTCACCTGCCCTTGCTTTCTGGGGTTTTCAGACTGCCAAGTCCTCCCCAGGCCTCCCCATTTGGCTTCAGCCTCTCTGTCTCCCTCTCTCTCCCTCTGTCCACAGCTCTGCTAGCAGGCAAACCTCTGACAGCAGCAGCCTGCAGCCTTCCAGAAAACCATCTGCCTTGGGTGGGAGGTCTTTCCTCCTCGAGGTATGTTTCTGATTCTGAGGACACTCTGGGCCCACGAGATGTTTCTGCTCAGCTCTGCAACAGGAGATGCAACAGCCGGGAAGCGACAGCCCATTTTCTGCCCTGAGCAGCTTGGGCAGGCCCTCTAGGAACGGCAGCTCCAGGGTGGTTTTTATCGGAGACTCCAAGCCCAGGTTGGCTTCTGAACGTGCAGGCTTGCAGAAGGGCCCTACGCTGAAGTTAATGTCGTTGCCTTGAAGTTCTTAATTACTTTTGAACTAAGGCCTCACATGTTCATTTTGCATTGGGATCTGCAAATTATGTAGCTGGTCCTATTCCCAGAAGATCTACCCGGCCTCCCTGGGGGATGCTGTGAATTGATGTTGGAGACAGCTGGGCCTGGGATTTGGCCACTCTGTCCTTCTCCAGCGTACGTTGTGTCCGGCCTCTGCAAGGCAGCGGGAAGGGAAGATTTGGGTGTGGGGAAAGGATGCAGGAACTGGCCCCATCCAGTCCTCCTGACAACTCATAAGGAGCAAAGGCATAGTGAGAATTCGAGGTGGGGGTGGGGAGGGGTGGGGATGGGCGACCCAGCCCGAGGGTTGGGAGGCTGCTCTAGTTCTAAACTCTGAGGCCAGATGGTGTCCCCATGACCCTGACCTCAGGCCAATACAGCGCCACCAAAGGAAACAAAAAGGAAGCTGGGGCACAGGGACACAAGGGATCAGTGCAGTTCCCATTCACAGTGTGCCTTCATTGCCAGGGGAACTTCCTTTAGATCACAGGAGCAAGTGACATGACAAGATATGTTTGGCTTAAGGAACAAAACCAGAAACATTGTACTAAAGAACTCCACTATATTCGATATCTACTTGAAATTGACTATTTGAGCCCACTGGAATTTTTCAGGTTTGTTTGTTTTTTTTTTTTCTTGGCTGTGTTTTTAGTATTTGTAGAGGAGGTTTTACTGAGATCTTCCAGCCAACAGTTCTCTTTTCAAACACCTGGCACTAAGACAAGGTAGCAACTGTGGATTCATAGGAATCTGTACCGTTTTGTCTATAACACCCTCATGAGTTCCTGGAGTCTGGAGACCTCGGTAGCAATCCCCTAGCTTGTGTATGACTGTGGAAAAGGGTGATTCTGTCTCTGCAACTAAGCGCCCTCACCGGCAAAAGCAAAATGAAGGGCTGGGTTAGCAGATGTGAGGAGGGCCTTCCCAGATCTGCCCACTATGGTTGAGTGAGTCTTTTTAATCCTTCTCATGACGGTTGTGGGGGTATGTTTGGTGTGTGTTGCTAGTAGTGAGAGCAAGTGTATTAGTTATCTACTGCTGCGTGACAAATCTCCCCAAAATGCAGAGGCTTGAAACAAGAAGCATTTATTATCTCTCAGTTTCTGTGGGTCAGGAATCCAGGATGGCCTGGCTGGGTGCCTCTGGCTCAGGAATTCTGCGCAGGCTGCCGGCAAGGTGTCAGCCGGGGAACAAAGGCACAGTCAACTCAAGGCTCTCCTTGGGGAGGATCTACTCCCCAGCTCACTCATGTGGCTCTGGAAGGATTCTGTTTCTTGTGTTGGACTGAGAACCTCAGCTCCTCGGCTGTGGGTCTGAGGCCACCCTCAGTTCTTTGCCATAGAGCTATAGATCTACTCGAAAAATCGCAGCTTGCTTCCCTCAAGGGCTTCAAGGGCTTCAAGCAAGAAAGGGTGTGCACAAGATGGAAACCTCTGTCTCTGTAACCTAATCTTGGAAATGGCATCCATCACCTTCTCCCTGTTCTGTTCATTAGAAGTAAATCACAGGACTTCACTAGTGGTGCAGTGGTTAAGAATCCACCTGCCAATGCAGGGGACACGGGTTCGAGCCCTGGTCCGGGAAGATCCCACATGCCGTGGAGCAACTAAGCCCGTGCGTCACAACTACTGAGCCTGTGCTCTAGAGCCCGCGAGCCACAACTACTGAGCCCGCGTGCCACAACTACTGAAGCCCGTGTGCCTAGAGCCCATGCTCCACAAGAAGAGAAGCCACTGCAGTGAGAAGCCCGCGCACCACTACAAAGAACAGCCCCCGCTCGCCCCAACTAGAGAAAGCCTGCATGCAGCAACGAAGACCCAACGCAGCCATAAATAAATAAATAAATAAATAAATAAATAAATAAATAAAAAAGTGAATCACTAGGTCCTGTCCACCCTGGATGGGAGGGTTTGACTACAGGAGACAGGGGTCATTGAGGGCCATCTTGGAGGCTGCCCACCCCAGGAGGCTGGGGACACATTTTTTGGAGGCAGAGAGACCAGGACTCAAATCCTGGCTCTGATACACACTAGTGTATGATCTAGAAGAAATGATTTCACCCCTGGAAGCTTCAGTTTCCTCCTCTGTAAGATGGAGATGACTGTGGCCACCACCTCATAGGGTTGTGGAAGGAGATTTCAATGAGAAGAGGCACACGCAGGGCTCTGAATGGTGATTAGCACAAGGTAAACCCTCGAAAAAGTGGGCTTGAGGACATTGCCGGAGGAGGCCGGAGTGACATGCCCATTGTTTCTAAGCCAGATAAGCATTACCAGCTATTTCCATGGAGATCTGCAGCCTTTGATCTATTTCTCAGAAGTCCTTCTGGCAGGCCCTGGGATGCCTTTGTGGCTGAGGCCACCAGTGGGTACGTACTGATCTCTTCTTCCCTTGGCCATCCCAGTAGGACTCTGGGGCACAGGTGCAGCAGGAAGGATTAGACTGGGATTTTCCCCTACACCTACTTAGACCTCAGCCCTTGGGGGATGGAGGATTTTACCCCCGTTCCATCCTGCCATCTGTCCTGGCGAGGACTTCTTGGCTGGAGACTTTTGTGCGCCTGTCATGGGCTCATTGGTATTCTTTGGTGATCTTTCCTGGGTCCCAAATGACCTGGTGAACATCCTGATCACCTCTGCCAGCAGAAGCTTAGCCCAAAGCCAGGCACTGAAGTATTTTCACTGAGTGCGGCTGGCCTCTGTGCCCTGCCTCTCAGACCATCTTGCGTCCCAAATTAGATTCTCAGCTGCACCAAAAGGAAAAAGTCCTTCCTCATCCAGGGGCCATATCTCTCCCGTCTCCTCTAAGCCTCTTTTTGGGGAGTTCATGTCAAGCAGGGAGGTTTCTGCAGAAAGCTGAAATGTTGCAGCTTATTCAGAATAAATAACAATAACATCAAAAATACTACGACTTGGGGACTTCCCTGGTGGTGCAGTGGTTAAGAATCTGCCTGCCAATGCAGAGGACACGGGTTCGATCCCTGGTCCGGGAAGATCCCACATGCTGCGGAGCAACTGAGCCCGTGTGCCACAACTACTGAGACTGTGCTCTAGATCCCGTGAGCCACAACTACTGAGCCCGCGTGCTGCAACTACTGAAGCCCACGCGCCTAGAGCCTGTGCTCCGCAACAAGAGAAGCCACCGCAATGAGAAGCCTGCGCACCGCAACGAAGAGTAGCCCCCGCTCGCTGCAACTAGAGAAAGCCTGCGCGCAGCAACGAAGACCCAACGCAGCCAAAATAGTACGACTTCTAATAATAATACTGGCAAACATTTACACAGCACTTACTATATATGCCGGGCACTGTTCTAAAAACTTTAGACATTCATTTAATCCTCCCAACAACTCTGAGAATTACGTGTACTATTATTATCATCCCCATTTTACAAATGAGGAAGCAGACACAGAGAAGTTAAGTCACTTACCCAAAGGCACACAGCCAATGAGTGATGTAGGCAGGACTCAAGCTTCATGTAGTCTGGCTGCAGAGTTCGGGCTAAATACCATCATGCTACCTTGGCAACAGGTGTCACTGAGCACTCACTTCACCCCAGGGACTGTCCTGTCTAGCTCATTCAACCCTCCAAACCACCCTATTCCCATGTTCCAGCTGAGAAAACTGAGGTTGAGGGAAGACAAAGGGACTTATCCAAGATGATATGGCTGTTCAATGCAGGGTTGGGAGTCTAACCCTCAGAAGTGAGGGGTGTTCTCTGGGGGAATGCATTGCATGTCAGGGTTATGGAGAATGCCTGCCTGTGGGCACAGTGGAATAGTCAACCCTTCCTTGTTTACCTCCTGGACACGGGACTCAGGGAACCCTCAGCAGGGCATCTGGGGATGGGGGCCTCTGCTGCCCCCGGTGGCCACTGGCGGTACTTCACCTTCCTCAGCTGGGGGTTGGTGGCTCCTGGGAATGGGACCACTATGTCCACCACCACAATTTTCAGGCCCCGTGTCTCCACTTCCTATGTGTGATTCAAGAGACACAGAGAGCTATAGGCCAGTGAGTGCCCAAGATAAGAATAATGGTTACTGTTTACTGAGCACTTCTATCTCTGTGCCAGGCACTCTGCCAGGTACTTGTTACTTAAATGTTATAATTTAATTTACCAATGCACAGAGATAGAAGTGCTCAATCATCATTGTTAAGGGTTATTTATAATATTGGATAGAGCACTTTACACATATTAGCTCATTTTTATCCTCACAACACTACATAAGTACTATCACAATCCTCACTTTATCAACGAGGAAGCCAAGGAACAGAGAGGTTTAGTAATTTGCTTGAGGTCACCCAGTAGAATAGGATGGAGCTAGGATTTAGAGGCAGGCAGTTCTGGCTCCAGAGCCAGTTTTCTTAATTATTATGCCACTATTTTGTATTATTATAAAAATTATTATTATTCTGATTTTACAGTTGAAGAAACCAAGGCTTAGAGAGTGGAAGGATTTGTCTAAGATCACACAAACTGGTAAGTTTAGACTCAGTATTTCAACCACCTCTGTCTTCATTTATTCATTCATTGACGCAACAAATACTGATTGTGTACCAACCATGTGCCAGGCACAGTACTGGGCTCCGGAGGTAAAGCACCATGTGGTCTAGCCTGCCATGGGTACCTGGGGTGTACCAGCATGTGACACCAAGCGGGCCTAAGGCAGGCCCCTGGGAAAGACTGGCGATTTCTGCAAAGGAGAAACTATTCCTCCCTCCCCGGAACCAGGAAGGGTCTGGATTCCTAGATCACTGCTCTCCCAGTTTCATCTCCATGGCAAATACCTGCAGAATGGCTCTTACAGGGACATGGAAAAGAAAACCGATTAGACTCGGGAGAGGCTGTGGTGAGGGTCTGCGGCATGGAGTTCTAGACTTTTCTTTCTGCAACTGCCCTTTACTTACTAGTAAAGTTGGGCAAGTCGGGCCACCTTCCGGGGGCCTCAGTTTCCCCACCTGTGAAATGGGGATAAGAATACTTGCCTATCTCCCCATGACTGTCCTGTGAGGAACAAAGGAGACCAGAAGTGGGAAAGCCCACGTAACTGCAGAGGGCCGAACACCCAGGCTGCGGGGCCAGTTCAGTTAAGGAACCACTTGGTTATTTGCTTGTTCATTTCATGGGGTCCGTCTGCACTCGGCATCTGCCATGAGTCCACTCCTGCCCTAGATACTGTGGGGAAGGGCGACAGGCCCCCGAGTGTAGAAAGGTCACGGTCCACTTGGACATTCAGATGAGAAAGGAGAACGGCTGGCAGATATGACTTTGATTATGACTGTCTGTGCCATAGAGGCCTTACCACTGGGACACTGACGAGCCCTTGCCACCTCCCTTCCCAAGGAAACAAAATGATCTCAAAGACCAGGCTAGCAAATGGCTTCAATATTCTTGCAGGCAGGGTGAGCGCTGAGGCCCAGAGATGCTGGCCTGGCCTGTCCCTTTAAGGCTTAAAGTGCCAATCTCTCCTAAAGCGACAGCTCTCACAGTGGCCAGAAGCAAGTTGGAACCATGGAGTAAGAACCTTGTGCAAAGGCCTGGGCCTTTCATGTGAAGGTCTCTGAGCTACCTCCAAGTAGTAATTAGGCATCTCAGCACCGAGGTGGGGTTTATCTGTTCAAAGACAAAGCTGGCTTCTCCTTCTGAGAGAAACAGAAGTCCAGAGAGGCTCAGATACTTGCCCAGAGACACACAGCAAATCAGGGGCCCAAGCAGACTGACTTCAGGAAGCCCTAGAGCAGTGGTTCTCAAAGTGTGGCCCCTAGACTAGCCGTATCAGCACCGTCCCTGTGCATTTATGAGAAACGCAAATTCTCTGCCCCATCCCTACCTCCTGAGTCAGAAACTCCTGGGATGGGGCCTGACAGTCTGTTTTAACAGCCCTCTCCATGTAACCCTGATGCTGATAAAGGTGAGGGCCACCGCCAATGCCCGGAGGAAGGACTGCTAGGTCTTCACACGTCCTTCTGAGCTGGGAGGGAGGAACAAGGCAGTGGAGCAGAGCAAGGTCATTTTGTCAGTGGCTGTGGCATCACAGCTACATAACCACCCCTCCCCCACCCTGATGGCTTTTTGCACCCAGAGTCCAAACCCTAGGGCCCTCCCTTGTCAGGAGGCCACCTGCCTGGGCTCCGGGAGGCCTGTCCACACACGCCCCAGGCCGCTTTCCTGTAATTACAGGCTTTACCTGCTTGTCCGCCCACCAGAACTCAGGCATGTCAGCCAGAGCGACTCCGGCTTCTCCCACCCTGAAGGCAGAGCATGCACGGCCTCCGTCAGCACCTCGGGCTCTGTGTCCACAAGGCCTCCAGCAAAGCCGGGAACGGGCCTGGCGTTGCCCCCAGCGGCCCCTGTGTGGGCCAAGTTCATGCGGGAGAACGTTCTGCACGCTGGACATCAGGAAGTAACCTTAGGCCCTGGTCTCCGGGTTCTCAGGGCAGAAGTCCGCCATGGCCCCTAGTCCCACCGGGACTAATTAGAATTTGTTCTAAATTCTTCTTTCCCCAGAACTGTCCTTTAAATGTCTTTGGAACTGGTTTCAGGAGGCAGATTTGTCGAACAGCTACGTGGAAGGACTGTCATCTTCCCCCTGAAGTTTCTCATTAAAACAAACAAGCAGAAATGTGTTGTCTAATGGGAAAGGAGCTGCATTCTTTTTGTTTTTAAAGATATGACCTTTGAAAGTAGGATGTTTCTCACAGATTAGGGGCCTAGTGGAGGGATGCTCCTGGATTCCTGGGGTGAAGGACAACCCCACGAGCTGCTGGGTGAGCCCAATCCCACCTCCCTTGTAAATTCAAGGCGGGGACAGGGTTTTAAATTGATACATGCCCACGGCACCAGGCACACAGCAAGCACACACTCGGATTTGTGGATTGCTGGAAAGATCCTGAGTTCTGGCTCAGGGCCTCCCAGTTGCCTTGTGCTAAGCTTAACAAGTCCCTTCCCATTTCTTCTAAGAAAAGGGTCCCATGTCTTAATAAATAACAACAGCTCCCTTTCACTGTGGGCCCAGTGGTATGATAGGCCCTCTAGTGGTTTTATCTCATTTAATCCCTCAACTGCTCTGTGAGAGGGGGTACTGTTGTGATACCCACTTTATTTATTTATTTTTTATTTCTATTTTTTTAGGCTGTGCCGTGTGGCATGTGGGATCTTAGTTCCCCGACCAGGGGTTGAACCCGTGCCCCCATGCATTGTGAGCTTGGAGTCTTAACCACTGGACCACCCGGGAAGTCCCATGATACCCACTTTAAAGCAGAGTAAACTGAGGGTAAGAGAAGGGAGCAGAGGTTGCAAACTGGTGGCCCTAGAGCCAGTTACGGCCTGTGAATGTGTTTTCTTTTCCTAGTATTCTACTAAAAAGCATTTTAAAAATTAGTTGCCAAGATTTAAAAATTTGGATAAATTACACCAAAAAAGTCAGATATGTAGCTTTATTTTGAAAAAATCCGGAGGTCTGGTGATAGAACCCCCATTCCATCCCACATGGTAACAGTGCGTCCTCCAGCCCTCACGCCCTGCAAGTCACCACATGCGTGCTCCAGGCACGGAGTCCACAACCGCTGGTCTTAGGCCACAGGTGGTGATGGGCAAAGTCAGTGCTTGTCTGGGTCTGTCTGTCTGTCTGTCTATCTGTCACTCTTTGTGTATCTCACCAGTGCCCACTTCCAGGAGAGCCCGATGTTAGATCATAAGGAGCACTGGACAGGGAGTCAGGAGATGTGGGTGTTCGTTCTGTTGACTGGGTGACCTTGGGCCAACCCTTTTCCCTCCCCGGGCCTCAGTTTTCCCATCTATACAATTCGGAGGTTGGGCAAAAAGATCTCCCAGAGCCTCTCTGCTCCTATCAGCCTAAGGAAGGCTCCTCTCAGCCGCAGAGCCCGTTGGGAAACTGTCTGAGGGCTTGCAGACAGGCCAGGTGTGGGCTTGCCCACCTGAGCCGTCCTGTGGCCATGAGCACCTCTGGGCAGGGAGACAGTCTCACAAACCCAGAGCTCTGCCATCAGCACCAGCAGGGGCCAACGGTCTGACTCTTCCCAGTGATGGAAAGGTGGGTTCCACCCGCGGAGCAGCCTCCAGCACTGCTAACCTAATTGCACAGAGAAAAGAGTCCATCAGGATGACCCAGACTCCCCGCTCTGAAATGCAGGATTCCTGGACTGGGAGGTGGAACCATCTTGGCTTGTCCCTGCCCAGGTCAGTCTGAGGACAAGAATGCCCGCTGGGCACTGGGTAAGCCAGGTGGGGTTCTGTGCTGCCAAGAGGAAATACTCATTCGAGTCCCAGGAAAAGAAAGCATGCATTCTTCCGCCCTTCTCCTTCTTCATCCTACAAACACGTGACAGAGGAGGAAACTGAAGCCCAGAGAGGGGGAGTGATTGCCCAAGGTCACACAGCAAATCAGTGCCAGAGTCAGATGAGAGCTCAGGCTTCTTGACCCCCTTCCTGGGGTACTTTCCATATTCTCTAATGCTTGGGAGTTTAGAACCCTCCACCTCTTTGGAATTGGGCTTCAGAGGGGGGTTGGAGTGGCCTGCGTGGGCAGAGACTGTGTGGTCCAGAGTCCTAACATGGGGCTTGTGCATGGTGCCTAAGACACAAACCACTGCTGAGAGAATGGGGACCCGTGGGCCCAGTGGGTGTGAGCTGCCCAA
Organism: Eubalaena glacialis; assembly: GCF_028564815.1. Lineage (NCBI taxonomy): Eukaryota > Metazoa > Chordata > Mammalia > Artiodactyla > Balaenidae > Eubalaena > Eubalaena glacialis. The sequence goes on from NC_083718.1 coordinate 183,772,783, forward strand.
AGCTTCTAGGTTGGAAACTTGGTCTGTAGGGAAGGTTGCAAAGCCCACATTTGGCTCACAGACATATTCTGGTCTTCCCACAATGTTTAAAACAAATTCATGTTAGTTGCCAACACTTAAGAATCAGGGAATTTTTCTTCTTCTTTTTTTTGTTGGTTATCTATATAGTAGTGTGTACAAGTCAATTCCAAACTCCCAGTGTATCCCTCCCCCCACCCTTCCCCCCTGGTAACCATAAGTTCATTCTCTAAGTCTGTGAGTCTGTTTCTGTTTTGTAAATAAGAATCAGGGAATTTCACATAAAAGACAGGATTTCTGGCTTCTTTTGAAGAGTCTCAAAATCTGGCAAAAGCTGGACCACATTTCCACCTGGCTGTGACTGGCAGGAGGTCACACGCTCCCTCTCGTTCACCATCTCCACCATCCTTCCCGGTCTCTGTGACCTCCCTGCATGTACGTTTGGGAATTTCAACCGCCCCCCCTGCCACGCAGCCTCCCATGCTAAAGTCACCCCTTCTCTCATCCTGGTCACCCCAGGGGAAATTCCGGTTCTCATTGGAGGGCAGCTTTGCCCCACAGGGGACATTGCGCCATGTCTGGGTTATCACAATCAGGGAGGGGAGTTACTACTGGCATCTAAAGGGTAGGGGCCAGGGATGCTGCTAAACATCCTACGATGCACAGGACAGAACCCCAAACGAGGAATTATCTGGCCCCAAACATCGGTAGTGCTGAGGCTGAGAAACTCTGAGCTGAATCAAAAGAGCCCCGGGCCAGGAACGGGATCTGGAGAGGGAGGGTCACCCATGCTGGGGACTGACTGCATACTGAGCATCACGTTAGGCAAGGGGGGGAGAACGCCAGGATGTGCAAAATGTGGCCCCGGCTCTCTGGGTGCACGGTGGGTGGAGGTGGCCAGCTGAGGAGGGGGCACCCGGAAATGTAGAGGAGGGGGCTCCCTCCACCAGGTACATCAGCAGGGTCTCAAGGGCAGAGGTGCAGTCAGGATGGGCAGAGATGGGGAGGTGAGCATTCTGGGCAGAGGAAACAGCCTAAGCAAAGGTGTGGTGGCAGTAGCAGACGCAGAGGCACACATCTGAGATGAGATGTCTTCTGTTAGGTGGGAGGGACGCTGGGTGGGAAGCAAGGGCATGATGTTGGAGGAGGAGATTGTGGGCAGGATGTAAGGGGTCTCCAAGTCAAGCTAAGTGGGAGAGAGAGGCCAGCCCATGGGGAATCCTTGCAAAGGTAGTGGAGTATTAACTTTGTGACCTTGGAGAAATCACTTTAATTCTCAGAGCCTCAGTTTCCTCATCTGTTCAATGGGATAATAAGAGTGATTAAAAACTATCACACGTAGAACTCACCATTTGCCAAGGCACTGAACTATATCTGATGTATTTAATCCTCAGAGAAGCCCTACAAAGTATACAGCACTATTATTTCCAATCGTATAGCAGAGGAAACTTCAAGATATGGATGGGTAAATCAACTTTAACTTTCCCAAGCATACTACTAGTAAGGAACAAAGGTGAGATTTGAACCTAGGCAGTCTGGCTCCAGCACATGCTCTTAGTTGTTCTGCTATTCTGTCTCTCTAGAACCTTCTAGGTGAGTTGTCCTTAAGAATAAATGAAATGCTCCTCTTTTCTCTTGTCCGCCATCATATGTATGGTTGAATTTGCTCCTCGCCATGTCTTCTCACAAGACTTTCAGGATCAAGCGATTCCTGGCCAAGAAACAAAAGCAGAATCGTCCCATTCCCCAATGGATTCAAATGAAAACTGGTAATAAAATCAGGTACGACTCCAAGAGAAGACATTGGAGAAGAACCAAGCTGGGTCTGTAAGGAACCTCGCATATGAAGTGGCACACATTTCTGCTGTGTCAAGGTCAATTGCGCCTTACCATATCAGAACATCACTACTGTCTGAACAGCTGCCTGTGTGATGGGAGAAATGGAATGGCTCGCTCCTCTTGATCTTTCCTCTCCACTGCTCACTGTCTAGCTCAGTAATAAATATGTGAAACCTTTAAAAAAAAATAAATGAAATAAAGCAGGTAAGATGCCCAGCACAATCCTGGCACGGAGTTAGTGCAGAAGCAAGTGACACATTGCATAGAGTCCCAGCCCAGGTTGACGGAGCAAAGCCCAGTTCACAGCATCAGCGAAAAGAGGTGCCAGAGACATTCTGTAGTGGGCACATCTGCTCTGTGGAGAGATGGGGGTAGAGGAAGGGTGCCCCTCCACTCAGGTGAGAAACGGCTAAGCCAGGTTTCTGGAAATGCATCTCCATTTGCAGTGCTCCCCCCCACCCCACCTCGCTGGCTCTTTAACACCTCCAGGACTTTGCTCACTCCATGCTCCCTGCCTGGAATGTTCTCCTTTCCACCTCCACTAAACCCCTTCCGTCTAGTCTATCCCTTCCAACAGAGCTCAGAGGATACTTCTTTCTGGAAGTAGTTCAGGACATGCCCAGGCAGAGTAATCACGCCTTGTCTTTGTACCCAGAGCATTTTTTCAAACTCAGTTTGCCTGCTGGGGCATCATCTCAGAGCGTCTCAGCCTTCACCGGCATGTCCGTCTCCTGGGGATCTTGTTAAAATGCAGATGCAGGAGTGGGGTCTGAGGTTCTGCTTTTCTAACAACAAGCTCCCAGGAGATGCTTATGCTGTTGGTCCAGGGAACACACTCTTGAGTCCCAAAGTCTCAGGGCACTTCCTGGGGGTCCTTCATCCTCCATGGACAGGATACTCCTCTGGGGCAGGGGCTCCATTTTATTTTTTATTGTTTGAATTTTATTTATTTTTTATACAGCAGGTTCTTATTAGTTATCCATTTTATACATATTAGTGTATACATGTCAATCCCAATCTCCCAGTTCATTCCACCACCACCCCCACCACCACTTTCCCCCCTTGGTGTCCATACGTTTGTTCTCTACATCTGTGTCTCTATTTCTTCAGGGGCTTCATTTTAAAGGCCGGCACGGGGGTGGGGGGAGGAATGGAGGGAGAGTGCTGACCCATCAGTGGAGGGATGGCCAGATTGAATACTTCAATTTGACTCACAGCATCTCTGTTTCAGCGACACCCTCCTTCCAGATCTTCAGAAGAAGGAGGCATATCGAGTGCTCCATGACTGAGGATAGCCTGGGATTATTTCATTGCCGCCTACCCTCAGGGATGAGCACCTAGGGTCGCCAGCTTGTCCTCTAGAAAAGGATGAGATCACTAGTGAGACAGTGAACACGACGATTTTTAATTTTAAAGATTTCTTGCATGCTTCAACTAATCATCTGCGCTTTCAATTCTTACATTTTGTTTTACATTCTGTGATGCTGAAAAGATATAAACATGCCCTTTTTAACATTTTTATTTTATGGGGCAGAAAGCAAAATGGCTGAACTATACAATGAACTCTGGACTCCATTCAGCATTGGGCTACTTCCCCCAGGTCACCGGCCATGCAACAGCTTGCTTCTTTCTTTCTTATCTGCCCCACACCCTCCGTTTTATTGAGATATAATTGACATATAGCATTGTGTAAATTTAAGGTGTACAATGTGATGATTGGATATATGTATATATTGCAAAATGTTTGCCATAACAAGGTTAGTTAACACAACCTTCACCTCACACAAATACCCTTTTGTTGTTGTTGCTGTTACGGGTGATAACATTTAAGATCTACTCTTAGCAACTTTCAAGTGTATAATATAATACTGCTAACTATAGTCACCACACTGTGCATTAGATCCCCAGAACTTATTCCTCTGAAAACTGGAAGTTTGTCTCCTTTGACCAAAATCTCCTCATTCTCTCTGCCCTCCCCACCTCACCACCCACCAGCCCCTGGTAACCACCATTCTCTTTGTTATTGTGAGTTTGACTTATGTTTTTAGATTCCATATGTGAGACCATATGGTATTTGTCTTCGTTTGTCTGGCTTATTTTACTTAGCATACTGTCCTCCAGGTTCATCCGTGTTGTTGCAAATGGTAGAATTTCCTTCTTTTTTTAATGGCTGAATAGAATTCATATATATACACACATATATATACACACATATGTGTGTATGTATATATATACACACACATATACATATATATACACACATATGTATGTATATATACACACACATATATACATATATATACACACATATGTGTGTATGTATATACACACACACACACACACACATATACATATATATACACACAAACATATATATCACAACTTCTTTTTTTTTTTTTTGGCCACACTGCTTGGCTTGTGGGATCCTAGTTTCCTGACCAGGGATTGAACCCGGGCCCTCGGCAGTGAAAGCGCGGAGTCCTAACCACTGGACCACCAGGGAATTCCCCACAACTTCTTTATTCATCCGTTGATGGACATTTAGGCTGTTTCCATGTCTTGATTATTGTAAATAGTGCTGCAATGAACATGAGGGTGCGTATATTTTTTCGAGTTACTGTTTTTATCTCCTTTGGATAAATACCCAACAGTGGAATTGCTGGATCATATGGTAGCTCTATTTTTAATTTTTGAGGAACCTCCATACTGTTTTCCATAGTAGCTCTACCTATTTACATTCCCACAGTGCATGAGAGTTCCCTTTTCTCCACATCCTTGCCAACATTTGTTATTTCTCGTATTTTTGAAAATAGCAGAATATTCTGACAGGTGTGAGGTGATATCTCATTGGGGTTTTGATTTGCATTTCTCTGATGATTAGTGATGTTGAGCACCTCTTCATATAACTATTGGCCATCTGAATGTCTTCTTTGGAAAAATGTCTATTCAGGTCCTTTGCCCATTTTAAAATTGGATTTTTTTTTTTTTGCTATTGATTGAGTTGTGTGAGTTCCTTATATATTTTGGATATTAACCCCTTATCAGATATGTGGTTCACAAATATTTTCTCCCACTCTGTAGGTTGGTTGCCTTTTCCTTTTGTTCATTGTTTCCTTTGCTGTACAGAATCTTTTTAGTTTGACGTAGTTCCACTTGTTGATTTCTGCTTCTGTTGCTTGTATTTTGGTGTCATATCCAAAAAAACCATTGCCAAGACCAATGTCAAGGAGCTTTCTCCCTATGCTTTCTTCTAGGAGTTTTATGGTTTTATGTTTACATCCTTAATCCATTTTGAGTTAACTTTTGTGAGTGGTGTAAGAGAGGGTTCCACTTTCATTCCTTTGCACATGAATATCCAGTTTTCCCAACACCATTTATTGAAGAGACTGTCCTTTCCCTATTGAGTATCCTTGGCTCCCTTGTGAAATGTTAGTTGACCGGACGTGCATGGATTTATTTCTGAGCTCTCACTTCTGTTCCATTGGTCTATGTAGCTGTGTTTCTGCATGACTCACTTCTGAGCCTTGCTTCCAGGCATGCTCCTGGTGACCTGCTCCAGTCCCAACTCTGTCAACCACGTCAAGGAATGAAAACAAGTTTTAACATCCACTTAAGCTAAAGCAATTAGGAAGGTCACCCTGCTCGGGGAAGAGAGAGTGAGAAAGAGAGAAAAAAACCCAGTATACTTTGAAGGTAATCACATCAACTGTTAAATTGTCCACTGTTCACATTCAAGTTCCACTGGGCAGTTAATGGTAAGCCGAATTCATGTGGCGTGTTATTTTCTTATTAAACATTTGCCTGAGGTATTTGCTTCATCCTTGTCATTAATATTTGGTTAGCAGACCAAAGGGCCTGGGGACCTTTCTTTGTCCAGTGCAGGCCCTTGGGACTGGGTTCTGTTTTGCAGGTGGCAGCAAGACAAGCCAGCAGGAGTGTTCCTACTCAAAGTGCACTTCTTGTCCCCCCAGGGAACAGCTGGCTTTGGGGCTAGTGGCACCTGCAGAAGATGTACTAATCTGGGATGGATGGAAAACGACTCCATTTGCACGTGGAGAGACCCGAGCAGTGGCTTCTCCAGCAGAGAATCCGACATGCAGCACACAGGCCTGTCTGTGCTGCGACCTGGAGCGTCTGCAGACAGCTCGAATCCTGCAAGCTGATGTGCAGGTGTCACAAAGCTGCACTGACAGCAGGAATGCAGCACCGCAGTGCCAGTTATTGAGCAGCTGCCATGCACCAGGCTTTTATGTGCAATTCTCTCCTCTAATCCACAACCCAAAGTAGGGCAATTCCTGTGCCCATTTTATGAATGAGGAAAATTGAGGCACATGGGGGGAAGTAAGTCCCACAAGGCCACACAGCTAGGAAGTGGCTGCACTGAGGTTGGAACCTGTGTCTGCCGACTCAAGACTGGGCCCCTATCAATTTTGCAGCCTAACCAGTCCAAGTAGCTTATCACCCAGCTAACCAATCAATCAACCAGCCAACTTCCTCCTAGCATAAGGAGTTACTGGGCGACTACAGGGTGCCAGGCACTGGAGACAGGGGGAGCTTGAGACAGAATCCTGCCCCAGCTGTATGACATTAAGCAGATGGCTTAACCTCCCAGGGCTTTAGTTTCCTCATCGTAAAAAGGAGCAATAACGCTGCCTCCCTCATTGGGTTAAGTGCCTTAAGTATATGTAGAGGACTCAGAACAGCATCTGCCGCGAGTACGCACGCAATAAATGTTACCTATTCATGTGAGATTAATAGGATTGTGATATTGTAAATGACATTTTGTTTCTGGTACAATGTTTTAAAATGGATTTTCGAACAAAGCATCTTTTTACAAAGCCTGTACCCAAGGGTAGTGGAGGGCACGGCGCACCTGTCTTTCACAGGCCAGCAGGTAGATTCACACGTCACCCTCTAGCAGCCCTACCTTCAGTCACCAAGAGACAGCCAAGCAGGTCTCAGCCTCCCGTTTTCATCCTCTCCCTGCGCATCTGGCAAACGCACTGGGGAAGAGGAGTCCTGACCTCTAGGCCCCCGAGGGCCCACGGCAAAGCCTGCCTGCCCCTGCAGCCAAAGCAGGAGCACCCCCGGGCAGGGAGCAGGGGTGCCCGCCCAGCTGCCGAGGCCCGAGGGTGCCCATTGCAGGGCTGGGGCAAAAGGGAAATCTGTACTGGTAGCTGGTGCTCAATGGGCTGCAGGGCCACTGAACAAAACCTGCCACTTCACAGCCTCCTTCCTGGAAAAGTATAGTTTGGATCCTGTGTTTGAGTTAACAAGGGTGCAGATGCTGTCAGCAGTTGTTCGTGGTTTCTTTTTTTTTCTTCTTTTTCTTGCATCTCCTAAGCCTGGCATCCTAAGGGTTATTTATAATTTATGTGTCTACAAGGACAACTGCCTCAATGTTCGAAACCCAAAATGACGACAACAGTAACAAAACCAGGACATTTTCTGCTCCAAGGGGGGTTTACCTGTCCGTGCCCCTCCTCTCACTGAGTTTCGACAAGGACTTTTGCTGCATTCACCTGGGCTCGATGATGCCATTTTGCCGAATGGCTATAAAACTGGTAAAAGGACCTGTATTTTTCTATCTCCAGCTGCATATTAGGCTTCCTTTGGAAATAACATGGAAGATTAAAAAAAATTGCAGTTCTCAGAACTTCAGATTTTCTAGCCTATAAAGACTGTGTCCATCAAAGCATGTCCTTGGTCCCTGTTTGCCCCCAGCATCCTTGGATAGGCAATGAGTCTAAGTGCACACACGTGACTGTTAGCACAGGATTTCCAGGTGCTGTGAGCTTGGCTGGTCCCTGTGTCCCTATCAGGCCCAGAGAATCGGTCGCTTCTGTGCGTGCATATTATATACACCTGAGTAAATTGCCTTTATCAGTTTTATTAGCGGAAAGTGCCTGCTACCGCTGGAGACCCTTGCCGTACTCTGAAGAGAGGGGATCCAAGGGTTTCCATCCCCATATCTCCCTGTGTCACTCTACTCTCCTCAAATGCTGGCCCTGTCTGTTGGGAGACAGACAGGCTGAACCCGTGCCACCCTAAAGAGAGGCAGCTACGGGAACACAGATTTAATAGTCCTTTGAACCTTGACCTTGGACACTGGGCTGTGAGGGAGCTTCTCCCACTGTGGCTGTTCTCGGGGTGTGACTTGGATGGACCCACCCACTAGCAGGCCCTGTCGGCTTCCTCTCCAAATGTATCTTGAATCCAACGGCTTCCACCCCAACCGCCGCCGCCCTGGGCTGAGCCGCTGTCATCTCTCTCCGGGGACATTGCAATAGCTTCCTAGTGGCCTCCCTGCCTCCATCTTACTACCAGTCTATCTGGTCTCCACCCAAAAGCCGGACTTATAACCAGTCAGACCTTGTGACGCCCCCCTGCCTAGAACTTTCCGCTGTCTTCTCCTTGCTTTTTGGATAAACTCTGAAGGCCCAACAATGGCATGGAGGGCATGCTCTATCCCTGCCCCCTACCTCCACTCTCAGCTCCATCCTTTCCCGCTCTGGACTTCAGGCACTGATCTCCGCTGGCCTTGTCTTGTGACCAAGCCAAGCTGCTGCCTACCTCAGGGCCTTGACACATGTTGCACCTTTTGCCTGACTGCTCTGTCCCTGTCCTTGCCGTGCCCACGTTCCTCTCTCCGTCCAGGTCTCAGTGAGATGTCAGCGCTGCCCCTCCCCCACCTTACCTGGAGCAGCCCCTCCCCCTGGTCGTCACCAACTGATTACTGTGTTTTCTTTTTGTCACAGCACTTTTCCATCTCTGAGATCATTTGCTAATGATTGTCATTTGCCCATTGGTTGTCTTTCTCCGCCAGACAGTGAGCAACTTGAGGACAGGGGCCATCTTTGTCTTGTCGTCACTGTATCTTGGCCCTTGGGACGGTGACTGGTGTGGAGTAGATGCTCAATTATTTGTTGAATGAACACATTTATGGACAGTTTGTGCAACATACCCAAGTGGACACCGTATCCAACCTTGGAATCACGGTGGTCTGGGTAGGAAGACTTTCTTCTCTGAACCAACCATGCCAGCATCCCTCCCTTCTGGTGCCTTCCCATTTCCAGAAAACAGAAGAAGCCAGATAGACTTCAGTGGGTAGTAGCTGCACCCACTTGCTAGGGCCTTCCTGTGAACCAGACCCCGTGCCTAAGCTCTTTACAGGCATGCAGACCTCCTGATGACCCTATTGAGTAGTAACTAATGTTGTGCCCATTTTGCAGATGGTGAGATGGAGTCACTGATTGGCCTCAACTCATGCAAAGTGGCAGGACTGACTGCAGAGCCAGAGCTCTTAGCCCCTCCCCAAACGCATCTGAAAAGTACAAGATATCTCGCAGGGGAGCTCGAAGCCGGCCATGGGGCAGGAGTGATGATGGCTCCCTAAGAAGCAGCTCTGAGTTGGAGAAGGAACACTGTCTCTGGAGTCTCTGAGGTTGCCCCCTCTTCTTGGCAGCCCCCACAGCACCACAAAACTCGAAGGTGCAGCCGCCGGGGTGAGCAAACCAGAGTGAGCCCCAGCGGCACACAGGTCACCAGCCTCTGCCTCGCTGACCATCTCGGGCCTTCCTGATGAACTTGGCCTAAGTCCCACTGGCCTGATTTGAAAGCAGCCACAGGCCTGGAGCAGGGGAGAAAGAATGTGGGAAGAAAGACATTACTGTTGAGGATGGAGCGGGCGGGCAGGAAAGCAGGATTACGGGCTGGCTTTTGTTGGCAGAGGGGAGAGGGCGGTCAGAACCTGCCACTCTGAATGCCCAGGGCGGAAATCCAGGGTCACAAAGGGAGAGTGAAATGAGGACAGCGCTTCTTAAGGGGCTGCTCTCATCCCCTGAGGGAGCATCAGGGGCTGTGGTGTCTTGGGGACATTACAGGGGCCCGGGGGAGAGAAGGAGAGGGGAAGGGAGGGGAGTGGGAAGGAGAATGAAGAAGAGGAGGGGGAGGAAGGCAGAGGAGAGGGGAGGGAGGGGAATGCGTAGGAGAAAGGAGGTTCAAATCCTGGTTTCATGATCTTGGCTAAAAAACTGCATTTCTCTCTCAATTTTCTTGGGACACTGATACCTACCATGTGGGCAGGAAGTCACATATGTCGTTGAAGCCCCTAACCGTGGCTTGGCATATCACAGGTGCTCGGTAATCATTCGGTCCCTTCCTATTTGCCTCCCAATCCCACATTTGGAAAAAGGAGATTGAGCCGGGGACCGAAAATGGCTTCTTTCCTTCAAATCATTCCTCATAGCCCAGATTCAAGTTCACAGGCCTCAGCTACCCTAATACCCAGGCAGAAGGCCTTGATCTTTATCAGGTCAGAGGCTGGCAATGCCTGTAGGCTCACCAGGGTAAAGGGGCTCTATAAAAGGGTCACTAGGGCTGAGAGGGGACTCATCGTCAGATGTGGCCACAGCCCAAAGGTTCCAGGTGCCTTGACCCTTGGCTGGCAACTTGCCTTCCTGATCCCACGTGGGAACCTGACCTAGTGGAACATTCTGTGCTCCTTGTTGCTGGGTCCCCAAGCCCCTCATTCAGCATACACTCTTAGATGCCCCCTCTGATGATTTTAGCCACCCACAGATGGGAGACCTGAGTCACCAAGAGGGAAGGTGACAAGCCCTAAATGACACAGTGACCTAGTATAGAGCTAGGGCTGGAACCAGTGTCGCCTGATCTCCAGAGCAGAGTTCCTTCCACTGTCTGTGGGGGGAGCAGTTCTGAGCCCCAAATCCAAATGCATTGTCAGCTAAAGGCTTCGATGCCACTCTTGGGAGCAAGGGGCAGTCTGGGAGATGCAATCAGACGCTGAAGTGTTGGAAATTCCGGGACATTTGGTTTTTAAGGCCAAGGATACAGGGTCTTCCATCCAACCAATAGTTACGGAGTAGCCACTATGTGCCACGTACTAGATGCTGGGGATACAAGTTCCTACCCTCTTGGTGTCTTTTGAAATTGGGATCGTTCTGAAAGCTGTGCCATGTGGCCAGCCTATCACACCATTGCTGTCTCCTCTGGAAAGGACATGAAATCGGTACAAGCTTTCTGCCCAGCCCTGCACCCGTGTGTGTGTGTGTGTGTGTGTGTGTGTTCATGTTCGCGCACACCCATGGGCTGCAGCTGTTCCCTGCAAGCCAGAGGTTCTGACTTTGGCCTGAACTCTCTTGCTCCTTCTCCCAAATCACCAAGGCCCCCTCTGTTCTCTCTTGTCCTGCTTTGACTTCCTGATGCCATCCAGTTTTCAGCTTCCGACCCCAACCTGCTGACCGGGTGCTGACCTCGGATGCTTTGCTTTGGCCTCTGGACCCTGGACTGTATCTTGCTCTAACTGCACAGCCACTCCTGAGAAAGGGCCCCCATTCTGCCTTTGTGAGGGGCCATCAGCAAATCTGAGGCTCACCCTGATCCCCAGTTTGTGTCAACTCTGGCTTCTGCCTCTCATTCTGATCAGGGAAACTCAGGTGCTTGAGTTGGACAGCTTGGTTTGATCTTCCCCTCCGTTGAACAACGCCCCCATTTTCCTTTCCGTGGCAATTACTGTGGTGTGTCTGCTTACAGAGATGTAGCAAGACTGGCATAATGGGATGTGTGTGGGCGGAGGGACCCTGGGGAAAGGAAGGGAGAAGTCAGTTCATCTGGGTAATGGATTATCGCTTTTACCTGTGTTCACCTGAGGTCTTTCCTCTCTCCCAGACACCATTTATTGAACCGTGGGTTAAGCGATTTACATACATAGTCTCCCTCAGTTCTCTCTCAGCAACCCTATGAAATAAGGGCGATTATTATCTTGCTTAGCTTGAAGCTTGCTTAGCTTAAGCAAGCGGTTGTCAAGGTGTGTTGTGAGGACAGCTGGGTTTCCTGAGACGCATCTAGGAGGTCTGCGAGGACCTCCCCTTCCCAACCACGTATCTGCATGAGGTTGAATTTTCTTCGTAAAGTACAACCAAAATAACATATTGCAACAGCCTGAGTGCAGAAACAGGTATGAGAATCCTGCTGTCTTCTGTGGAGCCAGATTTTAAAGAGATTTGCAGAAGTAGAAAATAATGCTGCTCTTTTCACTAACTTTTTTTGGCTTTGGAAAGTATAGTTCTTATTCATAAAATATGTTATTTATATTAACATGTATAACAGGTTTATTGTTATTTTAAAAACAAATAAATATTTAATCTTTTTCAGTTTTAATTTCTAAAATGGTAAACATCAGTAAATATAATCCACACGAACAAAAGCTTGTTGGAGTCCTCTCTGATTTTTGAAAATGTAACCACCAAGGTTCTGGACAAAAGTCTGAGAACTGATGTTTTAAGCCAATGGTAATCATCTCATAACACTTGCCAGTGATTGGTTCAGGTGTTCAGGCCTAAGCCTATCAGCATGTGGCATTCCCTTGGTGACAGCTATTGGTTGGAGAATGAGCATGTGACCTACTTTGGACCAATGAGATGGGTGGAATGTTTGCTATAAACTGCTGGGCAAGCTCTTCTTGACTGTCTGGCTTACAGGAACACCTTTCTTTCTCTGATGTTATCGTGACCAGATGTGATGTCAGAACTTCAGCAGCTGTCTCACCTCCAGCCTGAGGAGGGAGCTGATGCCCAGAGGAGGGCAGAGCCGAGAGGGTCACCAGGAAAGGAGACAGAGCCACAGATCAAGTCAAACTACATCTTCAGGTGCCCTGTCAATGACGCTAATGAACATCTTTATTTTTTATGCCAGCTGGAGTTGGGTGTTGAGTACTTATAGGTGACAGCACTTCAACTGCTATACCCTGTTCCACATATGAAGAAATGGAGGCTCAGGAGGTTAAATGAGTGCTAGTGGATGGCAAAGCCAGAATCCAAACCCAGGTCTCTTTGTAGCCCAAGCCTCTCTTTTTCCCCTACATGATGTAGCTTTCAAGAGAGTTAGGTTCTTGCCTTTCTCTACCTAGAATCCAGATCACAAGGAAATGCCATGGAGTGGGGTTGCAGGTAGCTGGGCAGTCTCAGATACTCAGGAGTGTCTGCCCAAGTCCCTCTCTTAGCCACAGAAATGACAGGTCCCTGTCCCTCCTCTGGGAGTTTTCAGGCTGTCCCTGGATCTGCTTGGTACATCCCAAGTTCCCCCCCGCCCCCGCCAGAGTTCCCCTCTCTAATGACCTGATGAGGCCTAATGACAGTGTGCTAATTAGAGCTGTTGGTTGCAAGCAACAGAAATCAATTCTAGGTAATTTAAGCAGAAAAGGCATGTCTGTCTGGCCAGGTCGCACATCTCCTGGAGGATGGGAGAGTCCAGCTCGGAGGGTTGAAACCAAAATTAATGTCCCAAATCAAACCACGGAACTAGTCCTATGACCAGTCCACACTGTTGGGCACAGAAACTCTATCTTGCCTGCTGCCACCACTGACGATGGGCCGCCAAGTGCTACCACCACAATCTCTGGAAACTGAATCCGAATTTGCACGACTTGCCTCTTGTTTGGGTCACTGGCTTCCAGTTTTAGGGTGAGATGTTCGCATCTGATTGGAAACTGGGTCACATATCCATTCCTTAGCTGCAAGAGATGCTGGGAAAACAAGTAGCTGGCATTTTCAACTTGACTGAGGGAAGCAGGCTCTGCCTTAAAGCAATCGGAGCTTCTCCAAGCATAGGAAGGAGGTTTGCATGCCGTGTGGCCCAAAGGAGTGACAAATGTTTACCGTAGAAAGATACTCAGCAATCTGGAGAGCCACTCAGAGACTCCCAACCAGTGGGTCCGGTGGATCAAATCTCCTCAGTGCCCAGAAACAAGTTTTTCCCAGGGACAGATGCACGGCTTTTGGCAGGGGCTTGGACTGTCAGTCATGTAGCACAGCAGGTCCCTTGGCTCCCTAACCAAGTGCAAAGGCACACTCTCACTCAGGAGGAATGAGGAGCATGTATGGGCCCAATGCCTGGCTCCGTCATTTACAAGGAGTGTGCCTCAGTTAACCGACGTAACCTCTCTGTGCCTCAGTCTGCTGGCTGTACAATGGGGATAACTACCGTACCCCACTGCAGGGTTGTTGTGACAGTCAGAAGTTCAGGTATTATTTGGCGCCTGGCTCACTCACGGGGACTTGTCATAAAACAGCTGGGGGTTCCATCATGCACGAGCCCTGCTGCACCTGAGTCTCACCTGCCACCCTCCATGGTCTCCCTCGTCTCTCTCACTGCACAAAATCTGTTCTATGACAGGGAAGCAGAAGGAAGGCTCGTGTCTTCCAGAAAGCTTCTTTGACTACCCTGGTTCCCAGTGGTCTCTCACTGCTTTCAATTCTGACAGCATTCACTCATTCATTCGTTCACCCGACTAGTCCTTCCTTCTTATCTTATTACCCAGCCCTCCTCACCCCCCTCCTCAGCTCCTTGCACACTGGCCTCCCTCCTCTTCCTTAAAGAGGCTACCTTCTTTCTCGTTTGCACTCATTGTCCCTTGTCCCAGAACTCCTCTCCTCCTGATAGTTGCCTGGCCAACTTCTTCTTGTCATTCAAGTCTCAGCTAAAATGTCACCTCCTCCCAGAAGCCCTTCTGATTACCTAAACCAAAGCAGCTGCCCCTCACTTCCCCCTTCACTGGCTCTTATTCTCTGGCCTCAGGTGCTCTCAGCTGACCTAACTACACTCCCAGGGCTGACTAGTGAGGGGGGCTGTGGCAGTGGTCCAGACCATGGAGCAGGGTGGCTTGGAGAAAGGGATGGAGCTTTCTGATACTGAACGTCATGGCCTGCATCAGCATCTTTGGCAGCACCTTAGCACAGGGTCACTGCATGATGGAAGGGCGGAAAAGACTTGGGACCCGGGGCCTGCATTGAACTTTCAGAGCCCACCGCCCATAACCCCTGCCCAGCCCCAGCCCTGCCCTCCAGGAAGATGAGCCCCCGGCTAGGTTATACATCAGCAGACGACAGGGCATGGCATGGCCCTTCTTGGCTGTCACTCCTTCCCCGACCCACTGAGCCCTGGCGATCCTGGGGGAACGTTGCTGAGGGATGAACTGTGAGGGCTTCAGCAGCTGAGACACAGATCGGATCAGTGTTAATGAGAGGCCCTGCTGATCTGGCGGCTTTGCTGATTAGGCTGCAGCAGCTCTAGACCCAGCCAAGGAAAGCACGTTGCTTATACTAATCAAGGGTGGTCTGCACTTCCTGTCTGGCAGAGTTGCCCAGAGCCTGGAGCATGTGCCCTGCGTGTAAGGCATGGCGGGGGAAAGTCGGGGAGGGTGGGGGAGACCAATGCTGGAAAAATCCAAAGACAGCCCTGTGGCTGCATCCTGGTATAGGGAGCAAGAGGCATGGATGATGGGGGAGAGGCCACCAGTGGGGTAGGGTGAGGAAGAAGGAAAAATGGCAAATGCCAGGAGGGCCCAGTTACAGACACCCTACTCTGGAAGGTGGGGAGCTGGAACATGAGACTCACTTTCCAAAACAGCCTCGAGTGGTGGTGGGCAGGCTGCATCACGGCCATTCATGGGGCCTAGACTCCGCCTACTGTTCCTAATGGATAGAGCACCCTGGGGCAGAGGGCAGCCTCTGGGGCAGTTGAGTCGTAAGCTAGCCAGATAAACCTACTTCACCCCCAGCAGGGCCAGAGGGCTGCATTCTTCAGCCCAAGTAACAGATGTGGAATATTCTGAGTTGATTTCCCCATCATCAATGTGTCATCAAAGGATCTCAGAACCTGAAGAAATGCATGTGGAGATTCACTCACTCAATCATTCATTCATTCAGCACCTACTGTGTACCCAATTCCAGCCACGGGGAATACAGAGATGGATGATGCCATCCCAGTCTTCAAGAAGCTTAATCTACCAAGGACCACAAACCAGCAATTGAGTGACAGTGCAATCACGTAAGCACAGGCTGCAGTGGGACACCGACCTCAGACTGGGAGGACAAGAAGGCTCCAGGAGGAGACGATGCTTGAGGTGAGTGAGGAAGGATGCATAAATTCAATGGCTAACGTCTACAGAGCAAGTATGAAGGTGCCATGCAAAGGTCTATGCCCTTGACATCACTAACATGTCCAGTCTTCCCAGTGACCCTACACAGAGGCGACTATTACAACTTCCCCATTTTCCAGATGAGCAGACTGAGGCACAAAGAGATTACGAAACCATCTTGGAGTTGCACAGTTGGTAAGAGGCAAGTCAGGGAGCAGGAGTGGGCCAGGTGCTCAAGGAGAAAGGATTCCTAAGAAGAGGGACCAGCGGCAAAAGCACGGAGGGGTGATGCAGCGGGAGAGGGGGTGACGAGAGGCAGCGAGTTTACAATTGGATTCATGCCCTGCTGATGCTTCGAGTGGCAGCACCCTGGGATCTGGTGGGTGAGAGACGTGTACATGCGGAAGAGTTAGCTTGAAACCTGCAGCGAGAGGGCCCTAATACCTGATTAATTATACTCTTCATCAACTATTTAGCACCTCCCTTTGTAGCTGGGTCTTGAGCTGGGCTCTGGCTGCCCCACCAATATTTCAGCTGTGCCTTCTTTTCAGCTAAAAATGAGCTTGTCATTGGCACAATTTTTGAGGCACCTCAGTAAGCAAGGCTGTCTGTTCCTAAGCTGGGGTGAGGCTTTTACATTCAGAGGAGGCCTCCCTTGTGAGAGGGACTTTGCAAGCAACTCGTGTAACTTCCACACAGACTTAAAGAGGACAGATCAATCCTGCCCCCTGTGAGCTCTTACCCTCTCTGGCTTCCAGGTACTGGGGTCTTAGGCCGAGCGTCATAAAAAGCTCCAGACACAATACAGCCAGAAAGAGTTTTTCGATTCTGTACTTTCCCAGCCACTGCTGTCTCTGCGGGGAAAGAGGAGGTGGGTGGCTCTAACCACCGGATGGGAAGGAGTGGGGCAACCAGTTAAAGTTAGGGTTAAAGTGAGGGGAAGGGCGGGTGAGGGTCTTCTCAGTGCTTTTCCCCTTCCATCCTTCAGCGCTCAGTGAGGGCTTTGTTTCCAAAGGGAAGCCCGCAATATATCCCCCTACCAGCTCCAAGGGCCTCTACTTCTCCTGTGTAGCTCTTGTCATGGGGGCCATTTTTCTCTATATTTTAAATGATTATTTGCTTATTGCGGCGTCCTCCTGTAGACTGGCAGCCTTATGAGGTAGGGTGCAGGTCTAATTTTGTTCACCATTATATCCTAGCACCTAGAATTGTGTCTGGCACATAGTACATGTTCATACATATTTGTGGAAAGGATGCACAATCCTTCCTTCCTTCTATCTCACTCCCTCCCTCCCTTTCTTCCTTCCAGAAACTTTCTGTTTGGGTGCTGGGGATACAAGACGAGTCAAATGATTTGGCCTGGGCCTGGCCATCAGATGGCTGGGCCTGCAGGAGGCCCTCACTGCCCAATGGCAGGAGCTTCCTGGGCTTATCTGCCCACATCTGAGGACGATGAACAAATCTAACCCTCAGCGTGGACAAGGATGGTGTGAGCTGATGCAGAGACAGAAGGTAATTCCAAAGCCTACTTTGGAGACACAATCTGGGGTTTCCCTGCAACCTTCCAGCGCCTTCCCTTTCTCTCTGTCCCTTGCAGCCCCTGTAGGGAATGTCTGCAGGGTAGGCTGCTGTGGGCTGTCAGGGGAGGGTAGGATGCTGAGGATGTCTTGGGGGAAACTAGGCTTCAAACAATCCAGGGATTGTAGGATACAAAGAGCGAAAGAGAGAGAGGCAGCTGCCTGTAAAGACAGATGCCCCCATTCGCATAATGAGGGTGAAGAGAGGGCATCCGGATACCGAGGCATCAGGGATGGCCCAGAGGCAAGCTGCGGGCAACTGAACTCTATTTGCCAGGAGTGTTTTCTCCCTGGAGCTCTGGGAGAATTTAGCGCTTGTGGCAGGTGCTGGGCTGGGTTCCCTGGAGACCTTGAGACTCCATTTAGGCTGGAACGAGAGCATAAATGACAGCAGGGCCACCACCCTCCGGCTGGGCTCTGCTTGCTGCCTTGAGAGGGCATTTACTTCTGGATGTCTGCACGGCTCACAGGCCCTTTAGAAGGAAGCCAGAGACCAAAGGCAGGAGGTGGGGAAGGGGGGAGCGTCAAACTCAATCACTAGGAAGCAGATCAGTGGATCTGCTGTGGGATCTGGAAGTCTATATACTGGAAAAGCCCCCAAGATAAGTCTGATTCACAGAATCCTGACCTCTAGGATGCCTTTAAAAATACCCTTCCCTGTATCTTTAGAAGGCAGACACAGTGAAAAAAAAATTTCAATTTGATAACAGGAATTTAAAAAATTTCAGCTTTTATAGGTACTGAGGATTTAGGTGTTTGGCTGCAACTTGTGCTTTACTTTGTGTATGTCTTTATATTTTTACCTGATAATTTACAAAGTCTAACTTTTTAATTTTTTGATGTTGTTTATTTATGCCTTCTCTCTCTTTTTTGGCCGCGCCGTGCGGCATGCGGGATCTTTGTTCCCCGACCAGGGATCGAACCTGTGCCCCCTGCTGTGGAAGCGCAAATTCTTAACCACTGGACCACCAGGGAAGTCCTGACAAAGTCTAACTTTTGGACCACTGATGGTGTGGGATCCGGGTTATAGCCAAGGGGGTAACTCAGGGCAAGTGAGGAAGAGAGGGTGTTTTCCATGGAAGGGATCATGTTTGGATCATGAATGGGAGAAAAAAAAAAAAAGAAAAAATATTTTCACCTTTTAGACATCATGGGTTTGGCAGATTCAGTTTCATTATCTTCACTTTCCGAGGCACAATGTCCCACCAGTGGGGAAGTGCCATACTTGGGCAATGGAGAGCTTCAACATTTGCAAGACAGACTTCTCCATCAGGAAAATGGGCTTTGCACACAACTGAAAGATCTTTTCCTTGGGGGTGATGCAGAAAGGACTTTTTGCTCAATCTTCCATTAAAGAGAAATTTCAGTTGCCGAGATCAGCCTGTTTCCACAGCGGAGCATTCCAGCTGACCAAGCTTGGCCCAAACCCAAACTTGCTGAATTGGAAAAGGAAAGGTGATTGGCAAGTTCTGAGAAGCCCCCGAGTGGTTCTCATGGCAAGATTCCTGAGTCTTTTCACACTGGATTCTGCCTCTAGGGTTTGGTTTTCATTTGTAGGTACTTTTCACTGACGTTACTACCGTTATAGTCTGATAGTCGCTGCATTTTGTCATGTTAAGACAGAGATTGACAAACTCTTTAATAAAGGACCAGATAGTAAATATTTGGGGCTTTGCAGGTCATACAGTCTATGTCCCAACCAGAGATGGGTAATCTCTGCCATTGCAGGGCCAAAGCAGACTTAGACAATACATAAATGAATGGGTGTGGTTATGTCCCAATAAACTTTATTTATGGACACTGAAGTTTGAATTCCATATAAATTTCACTTATGGAATATTATCCTTCTTCTGATTTTTTACCCCAACTGTTTAAAAATCTAAAAACCATTCTTGGTTGGCGGGCTGAACATTCAGGAGAGAAGGGGTTGGATTTGGCCCATGGGCTGGAGCGGTGGGGGGCGGTGAGTGTGCAGACTCTTCCAGAATTAGAGCTACACGCCCCTCCCTCCCTGGGAATTCTGTCCTGGGGGACAATGAGTGTTTAGTCACTCTGGACCAGCACCAGGCCCAGAAGCCTTCTCAGCTTGGGTTCCCCCCACAAAGCAGACCCGGAGACAAGGACGTGGGTGCAGGGAGTTTATTAGGGATTTGGTCCCAGGAAGCAAGTGAAGGAGCGGGGAAGGGAGACAGGGAGGGTAGGCTAATGAGTGGGTTAATGCAGTGACAGCTGGGGTCAATCCTCTGTGAGCCTCTGAGAGACTGTGTAGAACACACCCAGGACTGTCCCCATGGACGGGTGAAGAAGCTGGGGTCTTTATTCTCCAACTCCTGGAACCCATGGCCTGACGTGGCTCCTGTGTCTTTAACTCTCTGGAACTTCTGGGCCTGCTCCAGGTGAGTGTCCGGTCCTGTTCCAGGTGCGTTTCCTGTCTGTTCCTGCTGCACTTCCAGGCCTCCTCCTGGTGGGCAGGTCAAGCGTGCTCTGGGGCCATAGGATGTGCTAAGGCAGAGAGACCCAGGAAGCCACCGCGTGGGTGGGAACTATCTGCATGTGACCTCTGGGGAGGGCGGTGATGACAGGGCAGGCCAGGGACACAATCTACTCTTTGGGGATTCTCCTGCCAGAGGGTGGTTCACTAAAAGATCTGGCATGATTCTATTATCCTAACGGATTGGTGACCACACTGGCTCCTTTAAACCGTCCCTAGCAACGCTTTTGTATTGTTTTCTGCCTTAGTCCTGACCTGGCTTCCCTAACCCAGCCCACCCCTTGTTCCCCAGTCTGCCCCCTCCGCTCGCTTTGGACACCCGGATTCTTCTGACATATCACTCTGGTCCCACTTTCCCATGGAGGCACAACTTCCCTCCACCATGAGCTGGAGACCCTCTGAGGCTACCCTGCTAGTGTCTGTTCTAGCCCCCAGGGCTCTGTGCCTGCAGGCAGTACCTCTACTGTACTCTTCCACTCCCAGGGGACACAGCCAACCCAGCCTTTGCTCATTTAAGTGCTGTGAAAGGGCATGGCCTCAGGTCAATTCTATATTCAACATTTAATTAACCACCACTTAATATAATATCTTCTCCCTTTTTTAAAGCGTTGACTGTATGTCTAGCCTTATGCTAAATGTTCTCTATATGTCATCTATAATCCTTCTAGGCACCCTGGGAGTGAGCTTTTATCACTCCCATTTAGTAGATGGGATTAGGCGGACCCCAAGGTCCTGAGGTTAGAAAATACTAGAACTGGGATTTGAACCCAACTCCGTCTGTTTCCAAAGCCCATGTTCTTTCTTTCAAAATAAATTCTTATGTTACATTTGATATGTAGACAATAATATATTTAGGTGGTGGCCAGGGGCAGGGGAAGGGGGAAATGGGGAGTTAGTGCTTAAAGGGTACAGAGTTTCCATTTTGCAAGATGAAAAGAGTTCTGGAGATGGATGGTTGCATAACAATATGAATGTACTTTATACCGCTGAACTGTCTACTTAAAAATGGTTAATTTTATGTTATGTGTATTTGAGCACAAGAAAAAAATGGAAAAAACTATATGTAATACACATGTAAGGTATGAATTGTAATAATGAAATAAACAGCTGTGAATCCATATAATCAGACGTTACCTATTTGCCTCTCCCTTGTTTTAAACACTTGCGTCCTCCATCAGAGGGTGCTGCTATCAGAGGTTTTGGGTTTTATCAATCCCTTCTTTTAAAAATATCTTTAGGGACTTCCCTGGTGGCGCAATGGTTAGGATTCCGTGCTCCCAATGCAGGGGCCCCGGGTCAGGGAACTAGATCCCACATGATGCAACTAAGAGTTCGTATGCCGCAACTGAAGAGATCCCGCATGCTGCAACTGAAAAAGATCCCGGGTGCTGCAACTAAAGATCCCACGTGCTGCAACTAAAGATCCCACGTGCTGCAACTAAGACCCGGTGCAGCCAAATAAATAAATATTTTTTAAAAATCTTATTTAATCAATATGTATTCTTAACAGCATATTGTTTAGTTCCACTTTTTTTTGAGTTTTAAAAAAATACCACAAGATACAGTCTTTTGTGACTTGCTTTTTTTTCACTCAACATTACATTCCCATGTTGTTGTCTATAGCCATTTCACTGCTTTCTATTATTCTATTAAGTAAATATATCATTTCTAAATTTTTTGGTTTGCTTGTTTGCTTTTGTAATTGTAAACTATAAGCCCATCATGGTAGACTGAATGATTTTTCAGAAATATTTATTGCTCCTCCTGGGGGAGGATTATACTTTCCTCCTAATGATGGCAGATTTGGCTTTGCAACTTTCTCTGGTTAATGAAATGTGAACAGAATTGATGTGTGTCACCTCCAAGCAGAAGCTTTTAGAGTGAGTGCATGATTTGCCTTGTTCTCTGTTCCTCACCAGTGTCTTAGACGGAGGTGGTTCCATCAGCCTGGGTCCTGGAGTGAAGACGACACAGAACAGAGCCACCACTGAGCTGCACTGGACATGAGCGTTAGTGAGAAATAAACCCTTGTTGACAGCTAGTGAGATTTTGGGATCATTTGTTCCTGCAGCATGACTGATCTATCCTGATACATCATGCTCTTTCCACCACAACACAGTGATTCCCAGTGGAGTGGGCAGGGGGAATGGCCATTTTCCTACAAGACTGAATTAACCAGTAACGCATAAAGCCATATTTAACCCTATTTAAATAGGGTTAATATCACCCCCGTCCAGTGTGTGTATTGAGAGTAATTCATTCATTAATAACTAGAAAGTGCTTCGAAGATAATTAGCATTGGGGGGACTGATTGGCACCTCCTACCTGACTTCTGGGGCCCCTTCCTCCCCCTCCCCTTCCTGGTCTTTGAAGTGACTTGCGCACAGAGGGTGCAGGAGGGAGTGAGGGCCGTGCAGAGACTCTCCAGCCTTGGAGTCCAGGTACTGGAAAGGCCAGCTGACACGTCGGAGGAAAAGGTCTGAGCAGGGGAGGGGAGGATGTGCTCAAGCAAACGGACTCAGCCAGCAGAGAGGGGAGAAGCAAATCTGGGCTGAGGCCTCTGTGCCTGGAGCCTGTAGAGTGCAGCTCAGGCGAGGTGAGCTCACCCAGGACCTCACAATGGTGCTCACAGCTCCGGAAGATGACAGGAATGTCCCCGATGGGTTCATTTCCCTTTCTCATTAAAGCAACGGCAATGAGGAAGGACAAATGGGGCTGTGTTGTGCTTCCCCATTCTCAATTATCATCCAGAGAGGCTGTCAGGAAAGAGGCTCATTTGGTGCCATTTTTATTCCTTGCCACTTTTCTTCATGTTTCTTTCTCTTGTTTCTTTATTCCCAGTGCTGTGGAGGTCCCCTTAACTATTCCCATCCACAGGGCGAGCAGACTCACGCACGCACATACACACACCACGATGAAACCATAATGGGAGAGAGAGAGAGAGCCGGGCACAGGAAACTAATCTATCCTAATGATAAAGATCATTATGGAGACAAAGAAGGAAGGGAAATAACACATTTCATTCTAATTAGGCCTGAAAGCTCATTACTGGGAACAGGAAAAGAAAGTGATCAAGTAGATGCATGCTGAAAAATGCCTCCTCTGGGCTCCACAGCCTAAGAAATAGCAGGGTGAGGCTGATGGTTCCCAAACTGGGGTTCCTCATGGTAGCCTGGGGGGAGGGGAACTGCAGGGAAGGCTGTGAGTTTTTTCAAAAATGTAAAAACCTGCTAATGGAAATTATTATTTTGTTCCTGATAACGCGGCACAGGCGGACAAACTAAAAATGTCAAGTTTCTTTGTTTAGGGCTGGACTTTCATCGGCTCAGTGGTAACTAGCTTGCTGATACCAGTCAGAGGTCTAACTGGTTGTTGATAACGTAAGAATTTCTGGGATTGCAGTGGGGGCCCATTTACAGCTGGGATCACGGCATTCCTACTGAAAGGGACCTCAGGCTCTTCACGGGAAGGCTGATGCTGCTGCATGGTTAACCATGTCTGTGCTTCATGGCATGGGGGAAAATAAATGATTATTTCATCAGTTTAGGAAAATAATCTTTCAAATCATGGGGTTCACGAGGAGTAAACTAATAAAAAGAGGCCCTTGGCAAGTAGGGGAAGGGGTGAGAAAGTGGGGAAAGAGAGGAGGAAAGGAGAAATAGCGTTTATTGATCATTTACGTCAAGTGCTAATTGCACTACATAAATAATCTCATCTAATCCTCACGATCACACTGGGAGTGGTGGTCGTGGTGGTTCATTCATTTAACAAGTATTTCCGGGTACCTCCTAGGATCCAGGTATTGTTCTAAGTGTTGGAAACATAGCAGTGAACGAAACAAAGACCCTGCCCTCATGGAGCTTATAATAAGCAAGTAAACGCAGACACATATGTTTAAGTATACATATATATGGCTAAATATACATACATATACGTACACTTAAACCTATATATATTTATGTGTGTATATATATGCGTGTGTACATATATATACACTTAAACGTATTATGCTTGTGTGTGTGTGTGTGTGTGTGTGTGTGTGTGTGTGTAGTTGTCCCTCAGTATTTCACAGGGATTGGTTCCAGTACCCCTGAGGATACCAAAATCCACAGATACTCAAGTCCCTTATATGAAATGGAATAGTATTTACATATAACCAACTCATCTTTAAATCATCTCTAGATTACTTATCATACCTAATACAAGGTAAATGCTATGGAAATAGTTGCCAGCACACGGCAAATTCAAATTTGCTTTTTGGAACTTCCTGGAAATTTTTTTCCTGAGTATTTTCGATCCTCTGTTGCTTGGATCTGTGGATGCTGAAGCTACAGATACGGAGGGCTGACCTTATTATCAGTGGTTCTCACCTGAGGGCGATTTTGCCGCCCTAGAGGGCATCTGGAAAGTGGAGACTTCATTGTCATGACTGGGGGATGCGCTCCGGCTATCTAGTAGGTACAAGCCAGGTTACCATTTTGATGAATGCTCTGAAGGAAAACAAAGGAAAAGAGTCTTTGGGGGACCTGACTTAGATTGGGGGAATCAGAATACTTCTCTAGGGAAGTGGGGACATTTAAGGGGGACCCCAGATGATGGTAGGAGTCGACCAGATGGAGAGAAGGGGGAAGAACGTTCTCGGCAATGAGCTCAGCAGTTGCAAAGGTCTGAAGGCAGAAGATGCTGGGAGCTTCGGAGACCCTGGAAGGAAGCCAGCGTGGCTGGGCGAGGTGGGCAACGGGAGAACAGGAGGGGGCGCCCCTCTGCCGTCCCCAGCCTGGACTCCTGCGTTAACACAAGCTGGAAAGCGGTGATTATCTTCTCATTTCCAGGTTAATGAAGGAGAACTTGGAGGTAATGTTATTTTTGTTGATTCTTGATGTCTTATTACAATGTTTTTCGGAGAAGACTCGATACTGAGAGATGATAGCTCCCTCCCGGGCACTTTCACGCGGACAGTAATGCTCTTCCCTCCCTGGCGGACTCCCTGGGTGAGCGCAGCTTTATGCCGCATGTTAAATGCAGCTCGGTCTCCGGGCCCACTCTGCCCCTACCCCCGTCGGCGGACCTTTTCCACCACCAATGCTCCCTTTGAGAAACACACACTTCTCCTTTGGAAGCTCTTGGATAACAACACTTCCTGCTCAGTTGTGAAACACTGTTTAGGGAAAGGCCAGAGGAGGGTCTAGCCTCTGGCTACGCACAGTGTGATCTCTGGAAAAGCAGCCTCGGCCTTACTTGCAACTTGCTAGAAATGTAGACTCTCTGGCCCCACTCCAGAGCTAGTGAATCGAGAATTTTGCATTTTCACAAGAGCCTCACATGATGGTCATGCACATCAAGCTGAGAAGCCCTGCTCTAAATGGCCTTGAAAAATGCACTCAGCTCTAGGCTTCTATGACCCCAGCAACAATCATCCCTGATTTGGAGAACTTGACAATATATATATATACATATATATATATATATATATATATTTTTTTTTTTTTTTCCCAAAGCAAAGCCAGGCAGACCATACTTCTGTCACACACACAGTATTAAATGCTAATTTTATTCTTTAATTCAGTGACACATTAGAAAGGAATGTTGTGGTGTTAGATGCTCTTTGGGCTTTGTTATTCACAGGCTGCAAAACCCCGGGAGAGTGATATTATCTCTTTCAGGCTCAGTTTCTTCTTCTGGGAAATGGGAAAAATAACATCTCCCTAATCAGGTTTGTGTGGGCACGAAAGAAAGCATCTACAGATGTAAAATGCCTGCACCCAACTTGCCGGCTGCCCTTTTCCGCAAAGCAGATTGGGCTGGGGGACCCGTGATAAAAAAAGGGCCTCCTAATCATAAACAGTAACGTCTGGGGGATGTTTACTAATGACTTAAAGAAAGCAAGTGATTTTCAAGTAGGTCGTATGCAAATAAGTGGTATGCTAAGTTCAGAATTATAGCTCCGAGTTAAATAGGACCCCTAACTGTCTCTATTAGCAAATAGTTTTCTGCCTCTTAACTGGAATTCTTGTCTGTGTGCATATGAGGGGGATGGGCAAGCTTGGGGGGAGGTGACTCCCTTGAAATTGTATCCAACTCTGTGCACGTATATTCTTTTCAGTTATGCCAGATTCTACCCTGGAGGTAAAAGATGGGGGGGGGGGGGGTGTAAACGTGCCCACTGCTTTTGGCTGTGTCTCAGGGTCTCACTTTTGGAAAGAGCACAGCTTTGGGGAAGGTGCTCCAGGCACATCCGGGCCCTGCGCTCACTGTCCTGGGGACGGGGCCGTCACTTCCATCAGAGTCCTAAGGAGACCCGGGCCCCTCAACAGAAGAGCTTATGAACCACTGCTGGAGTTACCAACAATGGATCAGGAGTAGCTTTGGAGAAAAATGTCTGGGTTTGAATTCCAGCTCCCCACGTAGTCCCTGAACGACCTCTGACAAATCTCTTCACCATTCCGTGCCTCAGTTTCCTCATCTGTAGATGGGGGTGATAGCAGGACCTACCTTGCAGGGTTGTTATGAGACTTCAATGAAAGAAAAATTCTTTTACATGAATTCTTTTACATGAATTCTCATGTAAAATTTTTTTGTTTTTAATTTATTTATTTTTGGCTGTGTTGGGTCTTCGTTTCTGTGCGAGGGCTTTCTCTAGTTGCGGCGAGCGGGGGCCACTCTTCATCGCGGTGCGCGGGCCTCTCACTGTCGCGGCCTCTCTTGTTGTGGAGCACAGGCTCCAGACGCGCAGGCTCAGTAGTTGTGGCTCACGGGCCCAGTTGCTCCGCGGCATGTGGGATCTTCCCAGACCAGGGCTCGAACCCGTGTCCCCTGCATTGGCAGGCAGATTCTCAACCACTGCGCCACCAGGGAAGCCCTCATGTAAAATTCTTAAAGACGATTCTGGAAGTTAGTAGGTGCTCGATAAATGCCAATTACTTTTTTAACGTTCTAAAATTGCTTTTATATTTGCAATCCTTTCGACCTGCCCTCCTGAGTGCAGGGGGATGAAAGGAGGTTTCTGGGAAGAGCAAGGTTTTGATGGATGGCGCTCTAAGAAGTGGACCTCCAGATGCTGCTTTGTTATCATCCTGGCGCCCCTCAGAGCTGGGGTCTCCCTTTGCACAAACTCCCCTACTCCGACGTCCGAAACTCTGGACCGCTGGAAGTATTAGGTCTAGAACAGCAACCTGCATTTATCAAAACCAGCTGTGCGCCCAACCCCAAGTCTGCTTTCCATGCATCATTTCCCATCCCGACAGCCTCCCAAACAGGCCAGTCTCCTTACTACCAACAGGGAAACCAAGGCTTAGAGAGATTCCACAACTTAGGTGAGAGGCTAAAACACTGGAGAAAGGCTTTAATTCACATTCAGGAATGTCTCACCAAGCCACCCTGCAGAGGTTTCAAATGGGCTTTTTTTATTTTTCTTTTCTAGAAAGATTTGAAGTTTTGCTAAATACGCTCTGGCCATGACTATTCAAAATGACCTTCGGAGTCACAGCAAAATTTAAGGTTTGGCCCTAACGACTCAGGAGGTATTTATAGCGTGCCAGTGCCAAGGGCAGCTCAAAGTGGACCCTAAGAGACAACACAGGAGGAGGAGAAGACAGTCCCTGCCCCGGAGGAGCCTATAATGAGTCTCGAAGAGGAGGAGGAAGCTGCCGCCAGCATCACAGCCACTAGCAGCTACATCTGCAAACCTAAGTCTCATTTAAACAGCCATACCCAGAAGATCCTGTTACCCAGTGCACCCCCGGTACACTGATGAAGAAGCAAACTCAGAGGGACCAAGAAAGAAGTTAAAGGACTCCTGCGAGGTCTTCCGGGTAGTACGTGGTCGAGGAGGAACTCAAACCCAGGCGATCTGACTCCAGACCCTGAGCTCACCACGCAGTGCCCTGCATCTTACAAACCACAAGACTGTTAGCTCCTAAGGACAGGGGCAGCTGTGCTTTGCTCACCGCCATATCCCCAGCGCTTAGGACAAGGCCTAAACACCTGTGGGATGAAAGAATAAATGAACAACGGAAAACCAAGGCGAGGTGGCAAGCTGTCATGGTCTTGGTGGCAAAAGGCTGGTTTACTGCCCTCTACCCCATCTTGTGCCACAAGGGCCTCACATGATTTCCATGGTCTTGAAAAAGGGGTTCTTTTTTTTTTTTTTAACATCTTTATTGGAGTATAATTGCTTTACAATGGTGTGTTAGTTGCTGCTGTATAACAAAGTGAATCAGCTCTACATATACATATATCCCCATATCTCCTCCCTCTTGCGTCTCCCTCCCACCCTCCCAATCCCAACCCTCTAGGTGAACACAAAGCACCAAGCTGATCTCCCCCTGCTATGCAGCTGCTTCCCACTAGCTATCTATTTTACATTTGGTAGTGTATATATGTCCATGCCACTCTCTCACTTCGTCCCAGCTTACCCTTCCCCCTCCCCGTGTCCTCAAGTCCATTCTCTACGTCTGCATCTTTATTCCTGTCCTGCCCCTAGGTTCTTCAGAACCATTTTCTTTTTCTTTTTTTTTAGATTCCATATATATGTGTTAGCATGCGGCATTTATTTTTCTCTTTCTGACTTAACTTCACTCTGTATGACAGTCTCTAGGTCCATCCACTTCACTACAAATAACTCAGTTTCGTTTCTTTTTATGGCTGAGTAATACTCCATTGTATATATATGCCACATCTTCTTTATCCATTCCTCTGTCGATGGACACTTAGGTTGCTTCCATGTCCTGGCTATTGTAAGTAGCGCTCAATGAACACTGTGGTACGTGCCTCTTTGTGAATTACGGTTTGAAAAGGGGGTTCTGCCTCGCTGGCTCAGAGTTTCATATGCCAGTGGGATTTTCTGCCTCCTGTTTCTGCACTGACCAGTTGTGACAAAGATTGGGAAGTGGGCTGCTGGGAAGCTATGGGGCCAGTTGCTCTGCTGGCTTTTCCCGTACAACTGGAAACACCCTGCTTATCACGGGAGAATTTACTCTTGGGAATGTGCAGGTTAACCTGGTCATGAGTAACTCCAAGAATACAGCATTGCTGGCTAATGGGACAGAGCAATTAGGCAGTGAATGAAGTTGCCACACGCTCCAAGAATGAGCTCCATGCCCACTTCCCAGAGGCCTCAGGAGCACAAGACGTGCTGCGCTGGAATTCTTTTTCCACTGTTGCTTTCCCCGCGCTGTACTGGGAGCTCCTCAAGGGCAGGCGTTTGGCTCTCAGTTCTCCCAATCCCCAGCATTCGCCCAGAGCCCAGGATAAGTTAGGTCCCACCCCCTTGAATCTGGGCCAGCTTGTGACTGCTCTGACCGGAAAAGCACGGGAGAAGCGATGCCCGTGACTTTAAGGCCTGCAGCTTCCCATTGGTTCTCTTAGAAAGCTCCCTCTTGGAATCCAGCTGCCATCTCTAAGAAGCCCAGGTGACATGGAGAGACCCCACGCGGGTGCTCTGATCAGCAGTCACAGCCGAGCCCAGCCTTTGAGTCAGACCCGCCCACTTCTTTAGGTGAGTGAAGATGCCATCTCAGAAGTGGACCCTCTGACCCAGCAGGTCCGGTTCTCAGCTCTTTGGGTCACCCCCAGCTGAGGCCCTAGACTCCATGGAGCAGAAACAAGCTACCCTAGCCCTGTTCAATTTCCTGACCCACAAAATTCACAAGCATAATAAAATTTTTAGCTCAAATTATTAACTCATAATACATCACTGAGTTTTGTCATGCAGCCATGGGAACTAGAACAGCTCTAGAACCAGACCGCCTGGGTGCAAATCCTAGCTCCACCAATTATTACAAACAATAATTTTTGTAAGCCATGAGCCCCCACAGACCTCGGCTTTCTCATCTACAGAATGGGCATCCACAAAGACTCTGTCTCAGAAGGTTGCTGCAAGCACTAAGTGGGAAAATGTACAGAAAGCATTTAGCACATGTCTGGTATAGCTGCTACTGCACTTATCATTAGCATCAGCTCAGGATCTTATGGGGCACCTCACTTTTGTCATATCACCTCTCCCTTTCCCCACTTCTGACTCCCCCTGAGCATATGACACAACCTCATTCTAAAGCCGGTGCAGACACATCTGCTGTGTGGTTGCCTGCAGGGGTCACATATCTGAGAAGCTGGGGTGGAAGCCCAGGAACATGGTTACTTGTCTTCGAGTTTTGTCATGTGATTTGATCTTTCTGAGCCTCTTTCCCTCATTTATAACCAGGGCTTAGTAAGTCGTAAGGATTCATGAGATAGTGTGCGCAATGTACACAGATTAATGTGGTGGCTCGCACGTGGGGCCCATTCGATGGTGCTCATGATGACGTGATTGAGTCTGATTGCGTCCTGAGCATGTCTACTGCATGTGGGACTGTTTACATTCATGTATAGTCACACACATCAAATTGTATCCCAATCATCCATTCTGGAGCTCGACTGATCTTCAGGGGGGTGATTCTTAGGCACAGTTCTGTGGTATGGACTTTTCAGAGCTAGCCTTTGAGTCAATTTGAGCCGATGCGTCCACTTTCTGAATGACTGTGCCAGTTAGAGATCCAGGCTGTTCCTGACCCTGAAGCCAGAGTAAGTCCTGTCTGATGCTGATGGATTGTGATACCGATGGTTCATACCTGGCTGTATTCCCTCTGGAGAGCTGGCAAGGTGACATTTCTAACATTGATGACATTTTAGTATTATTTACACTTGTAGGTAGCACTGAACAATTTACCAACCACTGGCTATAAATAATCTCATTTGACTTCTTAATCACAATATACATAATTATTGGTAAATCATTATGTATTGAGTCTTTTCTATGTCAGGAACTATGCTAAGTGCTTTACATATATGAATTTATTTAATTCTAACAACAACCCCACAAAAAACGGGGTGTTTACTCCATTATTTGTGAAATAGATGAGAAAATTGTGGCTCTGAGAACCGGTGACCTGCCCGAGGTCACCAGCCAGGTACTGACCCAGCTGGGATTTGAACCAAGACCTGACTCAGCCATCAAGTGCCAAATGCAACGTCATGCCTCCGACAGGTCCTTCTGCTTTCGGCAGAAATGTGTGGGGATTTCAAAGGAGAGGAAAAGGCCCTTCATTTTCTTAGCAAAGTTGAGCTGCAAGATTACCTTCCAAGAAAACCAGGACAAAGTCCTTCAGAAAGATGGAGCCAGGGCTAGGAGGCCACTGTGAGGAGATGAGGCCACTTTAGGCATCAGAAACCAGATCAACATCAACCACGAATTAACCAATAAGTTCATTAATATTCAAGTGACTCCCCTATTTTCAGGGGGATGCGGGAGCTAAAGGTGTCCCCCCTTCCCCCAGCACCTGGGCAAACATGGTGGCCAACAGGGACCTTGGCCATGAAGGCCCAGAGCAAGAGAAGTGGGTGCAGAAGGGGGGTCTACATGAGCATCTGGAGGACTCCATCTCTGTCCAGCTGAAGTGCCCATGGCCTTTCTCTTCCTTGTCCAAGCCCGCCAGTGGAACTTGGCGGGATTTCACCATAAAATCTGGAGTTGGGGAAAACTCTGCTCTGGGGAGGCCTATGGTTATCCATCTTCTGGGCCAAGCCATTCATTTGACAGATGGGGAAACTGAGGCCTGGGGAGGGACATCCCAGACCAAACAGTTAATCAGAGGAATTCTTCTAGAGCAGTGGTTCCTAAGTGGGGATAGAGGGGAGGTGGGTGGATTTTGCTCCCAGGGGACATTTGGCAATGTCTGGAGACATTTTTGGTTGTCATGACTGGGGATAGCTAGTGGGTAGAGCCTGGGGATGCTGCTAAACATCCTACAATGCACAGGACGGCTCCCACAACAGAGAATCATCCAGCTCCAAAATATCAATAGTGCCAAGGCTGAGAAACCCCAGTCTGGGTCCCCTGAGCCCAGGTCTGTGGGGTGATAAAGGCCTTGAGATGTTGGGCAGTTGGGATCAGAATCCACCAGAAATTGTCATTCCATTTTCAAGAGAAGAAGGTTGAGACAGAGCAAATGATTTGTCCACAGTCACCCAGGCAATCTGTGTCAGAGCTGGAGTTAGAAACCATGTCTGTAAGTTGTTCTGACTTTAAATGCAGCCTTCGTGTCCTTCCACTTTGCCACTTTGTACAAAAAAAATCCTTCCGTCTCCCCAGTATTGTATAAGCATTTGTTTAATGTCTATCTCTCCCCACGGGCAGTAGGGTCCATCAAGACATCTGGGGCTTGGCATATAACAGACTCTTAGATATTTGTTGAATTAATGAAAATATTTATAGGATAGTCATGTTAACTGCACATGTCAGATAACAGCAACAGCCTTTCTTGATTGTTTATTTCTGAAGTGCCACGTGCTGTTTTAGCAGTTCACATTTGTTAACTTGTTTGTCCCCAGCAGCCTCATGAAGTAGTTGCTATTATTATCCACATGTTACAGATGAGGAAACTGAAGCACAGAGAGGAGAAATAGCTTTGTCCTAGGTGACCCAGCTGGTAAATGGAGGAGCCAGGATTTGGACCCAAGCTCTCGGAGGCTTTCAGAGCCTTTCCCCTGACCATGGACTTGTGGTGAACCTGTGTTGCGTGTCTGTCCCATGCTCTACCTTTGGAGAACCATCCTTTCCCCATCTCGTGGGCTGGGCTAGGCAGAGCTGACCCCATCTGCTTACCTGTCAATCCAGGGATTGGTCCATGACTCAGGTCTATCAAGACTGATGGTGGGGAGGAGAGTGTAAGAGAGTGCAGGTGACACTGCTAAAAACTCCTGGATCCAGCCATGCCTGAAGGATCCACCCTGGTATTTTCAAATACCTGAGCCATAGCTATTGCACTTTTTTTTTTTTTTTTGCTTAAGACAATTTGAGTTGAGTTTTTCTCGTCTGAAACTCAAGGATGTCTGACTGATATAAGTTGGTTTCAATTTGCTCAAAGACCTTTTTATTTTCTTTAGTTCTGATTTCAATGTGAATGGCTTTGCAGTATCCTAAGTGGTAAACAGGGCTTTTCCAAATCCAGACATGCCTATCTGTAAAAAGGCCTAGAAGAGAACGACAACAGCTAACATTTATTAAGCCCTATGTAGCAGGCACTGTTTTAAATGTTTGACATAGATTGCTCATTAATCCTCACAAACACATGATTTTTTTTGGTACTATCATTATTATCATCTCATTTTATGGATGGGTAGACTAAGGTATACAGAGAGGGTAAGAAATGTGCTCGAGATCACAGAGCTAGTAAGTCACAGAACAAGACCTGAACCCAAAGCAATCTACCTCCAAATGTCCCATAGTTAACTACTACATAACCCCATGTCTGTTTTCCCTGCACAGACATGCATGGAAGTGATGGTCATAAGCCCCGGCTACTACCTGCACACCTAAGGTGTGTCCTCCCAACTATCTGTTCTTTGCTCTGTTGCCAAGAGCATGTTTAATCATCCACCTAGGGCCCCCTCCCCAGCCTGCATCATAATGAACCCACAGCAGCCACTATCACTGATGCCATCCTGGTTGTTGGCTGCATTTGTGCATGTAATAAACACAACTACCACCAGATCAGAAACTGGACGGGCGACAACAGAGGCAGGGACTGTGCAGATCAGACTGGGGACAGAGAACTGGTGACAATGACAATCCCATAAAGCCATCTTCTCATCTGCTGTCCTCCTGACTTTGCAGCTAGCCTTGGAGGTGCCCTAGTGAGGTGACCTAACATCTGTAAAGATCACAATCCCACTCGGTTTCCTTTTTCCTCCTCTTTTCAGCCAAACAACTGCTTTTAATCTCCGCACTCCCAGGAATTACGCCACCCCCTCCCCATTACACCAGCACCTCGTAGAGACTGAAGCAGGGGACGTCAGCTGTGAAAGTTTATAGGCAACACGTCTTCCTGTGCACCTCTATGTGGCAGTCACACCTGAACTGAAATCTCTTCCCTCCCAGGAAAGCAGAACTGAAATCTCTTCCCTCCCAGGAAAGCAGAAATCCCTGAGACTGCACTTCAGATAGATCCCAGAGGATCTCTGTCCTAGTGTTGAGGGCCACAGGCAGCTGTGGGCTGGTGAATGCTTAACCACCAGGTCTGGAGGTGGGGAGGAATGCTGATGTGTAGTGATTGCCAATTGCCTTGGTGTAAATGCTCTCATTGTCAATTTCAAGCTACCCATGTGAAGCTCACAACATTCCTGAAAAGTTAACCCTTGATTCTCATGAGCCTGGAACAGCTGACTCCAGCACACCCTGGTCTAGAAAGGCTGGTCTGAGCATCATGCCTCCAAGTTATCTGATTTTCATTATTAGAAGGGAGAGACTGCTTCATGGAAAATAGGCCTTTTTATTCAAAAAACGAAACAAAAAACCTAATGAAAATGCAAGACAGGCTGATTGACTGAACTCCAACCTCCATGCTTGTCCAGTGAATGATAAAAACCAAATAAGCTTATAAAAAGATAACACTTCACATAAAATCTCTAATTCTCCAACTACAACTACAATTTAAAAGGATATCTCCTACCTTTTCTCACTTGCCCATAAAGCCAAGGAGAATCACCAGGGACTCCTCCTTGCAAAGGTACAGACTCTGCAAATCTGCTCTCCCCGAAAGGCAAGGATATTTGGCAAAGCAACAGTTTGGCAAGTGCAGGTAAAAAAACCAAGTAGATCCAGAATCCCAGACCTAGTATTTTCTCTCATTTTCTTCTGTTTCTTTCCTTTCTCAAGCTTCAAAAGAGGAAAAAAGTTCAACTGAAAGCATTATGGGTATTCAAAAGAAGAATAATCAAACCAGAAGATGTCACGATTCTAATCTTATAGTGAGCAGGGGACACCCCAACATTTCTGGGCTGGATCCAAAAAGATGGGAGAATGGAGAAGGGGATCCGTCCTGACAGTTTTGGTTCTGGCATCCAGGGTGTCAGGCAACATCTGCTTAATTGCTGTTACAGGTGAAGAGATGCTGCAGTCAGCTGCATTAGTTAACCTTTCATCCAGCCAGCCAGCCAGCCAGCCAGCAATTCATGCCAACATTCCTCTGAACAGTCCAAGGTCACCAATGACCTTCACGCTGTTAAACCCAATGGCCAATTTTCCAGCCTCCCCCTCCCCCGTTACGTGACCTCTCTGCAGCACCTAACAGTTTGATCACTTTCTCTTCCCTGTGACACCCATTACTTCGGGACCTTGCTCTGTACTGGTATTCTTCCTACCTCACCTGCTGCTCTGTTTCAGCAGAGCTCTGTTTGTTGGCTCCTCTTCCTGTTTCTGACCTCCAAATGTTGGGGGCCCCAGAGCTCCATCTTTAGGCCTTTTCTCTATCTGTATTCACTTGCTTGGTATCACGGCTTTAAGTATCATCTCTACGCTGAGGATTCCTAAATTTATATGACCAGCCCTGACCCCTCCCTTGAATTCCAAACTCTTGGGTGATAAACAGACACCTCAAAATGAACGTGCCCCAAACTGAACTCCTGATTTCCCCCCGCCCCATGCCCTCGGAACTCGTTCCTGCCCTAGTCTTCTCCAGCTCAACAAATGGTAACACTTTCCTTCCAGTTACTCACGCTTACATCCCTGGAGTCATCCTTGACCTCCCCTTGTTTCTCCTACCCCGCATCCAAGCTACCAGCAAGTTCTGTTGGCTCTACATTTAAACTAGACCCTGAATCCCACCACTCTATCCTACTTTGCACTGCCCCTTCTCCGCTCCCTGTCACCATCTCTTCTTGCCTGGATTATTGCAATAGCCTCCTTATTTGTCACCTGCTTTTCCTCCCTAGAGGCTATTTTCAACACAACATAAGCATACGTCAGATCCCATCTCTCCTCTTCTCCGAATTCACAGCTGGCTCCCTGCTGAGCCTCCCCAAGGTCAGGAGTTACAGTAATCGTGAGCGTGGTCCTGACTTCTTCACACAGCATCTGGCCCTGTCCGTGGATTTTTCCATTTAGGCATGCAATGACTATTCCTTTACTGCACTTTACAGTTTACAAAGCAATTTCACATGCGTGACCCCACTGAATACTCATAACTGTACTCTACAATATGGCCACTGCTAGCCCCATGGGACCGTTTAAACTTAAATTCATTAAAATTAAATAAAGTTAAAAAAAATCAGTTCCTTAGTCACACTAGCCATATTTCAAGTGCTCGATACCCACATGGGGCTAGCAGCTGCCACACTGGGCAGTGCAGGTGTAGAACACTTTTACTATCATAGAAAGTTCTTTTGGACAGTGCTGCTACGCAACTCCCCTATGAAGTAACTTTTTTTTTTTTAACTTATTTGGTTGAGCCGGGTCTTGGTTGTGGGCTAAGGAGCCGGGCTCCTTAGTCGTGGCACGCAAACTCTTAGTTGCGGCATGCATGTGGGATCTAGTTCCCTGACCAGGGATCGAACCTGGACCCCCTGCATTGGGAGCACGGAGTCTTAAGCACTGCGCCACCTATGAAGTAACTTTTATTTCCCATTTTGTAGACAAGGAAACAAACCCAGAGAGGTCCTGTAACTAGCATGAGACAGTGGCTGGCCTTGAAGTCTGGCTTTTGGGTTCCAAGTTCCTCCCAAAGCAGGGCAGTTTAAGGGCCTGGTCCCCAAAGACTTGAACCCGAATTCGACTTCTGACACAGGAAGTGAGGTGTTTATCGGCCGGTGATGGCCCCTTGCCATGTTGTCTTTGCAGTATCCATTCCCCCCTCTTCTGGCAACAGCACCCCCGTTTTCCCTTGACCCCTTCTTTCTCCTGTTCTCAGTCCGTGAGCCTCAGTGGGGTTGACCCCACTCTGATTCCAGTGGTCAGCAGGCAAGTCAAGTCTGGTCAACCAGAGGACTGCATCTCCTGCACTCAGCAAATGAATGAAGTCAAGAATTAGTAACGCTATACAACGTCAGGACACACACACACACACACACACACACTGTGTGTGAGAGCC
The DNA here is from genome assembly GCF_028564815.1 of Eubalaena glacialis. Lineage (NCBI taxonomy): Eukaryota > Metazoa > Chordata > Mammalia > Artiodactyla > Balaenidae > Eubalaena > Eubalaena glacialis. The sequence continues at coordinate 183,809,548 of NC_083718.1, forward strand.
ATCATGTAGACGGCTCAGGTTCACCGCAGGTGATACCTTTGGTTCAGAATGGGGGGGGTGAGGGGAAGATGCCCAGAAAACGTCTTCCTTACTCCCCTGTTCCGGACCCGTGGATAATAAGGGGTGGCAGCCCTACTGAAATAATTTGTGATTGATTTCAATGCTGTAAAATGCCAGACTAGAGCTATTTGTACAGTTCTCTCCAGCACCCCTTCCCTGCTTCCAGAGAAAGGGAGTCCTTCAGACCCCTTGTCTCAGGGAGGTTTGTGTGTAAAAGGAAAGCAGAACTTACCTGAAGGCACACCTCCCCCCTGACTTTTGTTCCTCAGACAGGAAGCTCATGGAGGGAATTAGGCCAGGGGAGCGGAAGAGGTAGTGCTTCCGGGGGTGGTGATATGGAACATTCTAGAAGAGAGGAGACTGGACAATTCCCCAAGCCTTGGAAAGGAGAGTCTGCAGGGCTGTCGATGGTGGGGACTTGTGTCTGGTCTCTGCTAACACGGCGAGGAGGTGGCGGGACTGAAGGGGGAACGGCTGCACGTAGGCATCCCGTAGGGGTAGTGGGTCTGGATGTCACTCCTAATGTCACCAAAGGCACACCCAGGCTCAGACAAGAGTGCTGTCCACCTCTAGGGGACCAGGTGGGCCTGGACAAAGAGCAGGTCAGCTGAGACCACGGTGGATGGAAGACTCCAGGTCCACGCCTCATTTTCCAGACATCAGATATACTCCCTGGATTAACATGTGACCCCAGGCAGTGGTGTAGGAACCCTTCCGTATGGTGAGTCCTCATTTCTCACCACTCTGGTAGGGTTGGGCCTGGGCAGATTCTTGCACACTTGATTGTGGAGTAAGGTTCATGTCGGTAATAACGAAAACACCAGAATGACAGCCAGCCACCACTGTAACCCCCATAGCAACTGCCCTGGGTCAAGAGCTGACTATTGACAATCACTGTGCCAAACTCAAACCTCTTGCTATACTTTATCTCATTAGACATCATGGCAACTCATGAGGGAGTCACTACAACTAGTAGTGGCTAGTTGCAGTCACATTTTACAGATGAGGAAACTGAGGACCAGAGAAGTTAAGCCATTTGATCAAAGTCACACAGCAAGTAAGGAGCAGAGCTGGAACTCGACCTTCAGTCTGTCTTAACTCCAAAGCTTGCGGTCTTCTCTTTTGAGCAGAAGGGGCTTAATTTTCCCAGAGTTGAGTCCATGAACCCCACCCTCAATGAATCTGCCCAGCAGACCCCTGGGGGTCAAAGCCAAGGGGGTCCATGGCCAGGACCAATCCTGGATGGATTCTGGGATTTTCCAAGAGATGAGACCCTGAGTCCTCAACTCAGTGGGAAACAATCTGAACCTGTGATTTTTCTGACCCTCTCTCACGCTTTCCTGGACACCCTGGGACAGTAATGGGGGGTGGGCGCTGGGTGGCTGCAGGCAGGAAATGGCCGAGGGCCGGGGACTGGCACAGCCCGGAAGACGGTGCATGGAGCGAGGCTCTTAATAACGCTGGATTTTTCCAGCAGGTTTGTTTGCTAATTAAACCTGCTTCTCACAGTCTCTGCAAAATGCACGCACCTCACTTGGAAGCCTGTAATTTGCCAACAAGAAGGAGAACAGAAGTGAGTATTCAAACATTACCGCCAATCACGGCTCTGGGATATTGATTAGCAAGACACGGAGATGCAGGCCCACTTTCAACCCCTGGAACCCAAGCCAAATCAATATTTCTTCCCTTGAATGGAGAGGAGAAGACTATTTTAATACGGAGCTTGGAAACAGTCTGGGAGCCGTGACATGCGCCGTCCCCGAAGCTGTGTTCTGCTTCACTGAAAACGTCATCCTAGGTGAAGGTATAAAAATTACAGAACTCATCAAAAGATATTATAATGCCCCAGCCACATGTCCTAATGACTCACAAAATGACTGGTCTCCAGCAGCAGCCTGTAATTAGAGCCGCACTGTGCTGGATATATATACACGCGGGCCCTGCGCTGAGGTCCCGTAACGAGTCCAGAGTCGGCCGCCTGAATTGTGCTCACACGGTGAAGGCCATGAAAGGTCGCCGGCTCACCCTGAGAGGTGAGAAGACACATCAGAGGTTGGAAAAGCTTGGACTGTCCAAAACGCAAGTGGAGGATTAAAGAAACAAATTGGAAGGGTCAAAACAGGCAGGAATTGGGTAGATGTGGGAGGGGATGATGGAAGCTGGAAAACTAAAGTGATGCTTCGATCCCCAGCTGGCATAGGAGGCAGCTGCCGTGCTTCCTCAAGATGGGCGTTCCCATTTCCCAGAACATTCCGAGATGCGAGCAGGGACTGGTGAAGGGGAGCCTGGCTTCCTGTGAGGGATTTCATTGACACGAACAATACCACTGGGTCAAGATGGAGTGGGGTAATGGAAGAACAAGGAAGAAAAACTAAGCAGACCAGAGGCTCCCCAATTCAGATTTCACTCCTTGGCCCCCTATTTCTGGAAGGACGGGCAGAGGTGAGACTGGCAGCAGAGAAGCCCACTGGAGCCCCCAAACTCAGGGCCTGTCTGGATGATTTGGATCTACGTGACCCCATGCTGCCCAGTTGAGAAGTGGCAGTGGTCAGGGATTTGCTTCGAGCAGTGCCCACTGGCAAGCGGTGAAGATTTTCAGCCTCTGGGGTCGGTAATCCTGGGCTCGAATCCCAGGTCTGTTCTGTGTGGCCTTGGGAGAGTGGTTTCAACTCTCTGAGCCTCGGTTTCCTCATCTATAAAATGGCTGCACTCCAGGGAAGGTGTTAGAATAGTGTCTGGCACTCAGTACGTGCCCAAGAGATGTAGCAACAATTACAGATCTTTCTCAGTTTACGATGGACTTTTGTCCCTAAAACATTTCATAATTTGAAAATATCCTAAGTTGAAAATGCATCTAATACACCTAAACCAACAGAACATCAAAGCTTAGCCTTGCCTACCTTAAAGGTGTTCAGAAAACTTACATTTGCCTACAGGGGGGTGAAATCATCTAATACAAAGACTATTTTATAATAAAGTGTTGAACATCTCATGTAATTTATAGAATACTGTACTGAAAGTGAAAAACACAATAGTTGTTTGGGTACAGAATGGTTGTAAGCATATCACTGTTTACCCTCATGACTGCACGGCTGGCTGGGAGCTGCAACTCGCTGCCCTGCCCAGCATCACGAGAGGTTGCACGGCATATCGCTAGCCCCGGAAAAGATCCAAATTCAAATCTGATTTATGGTTTCTGCTGAATGCATATCACTTTTGCAACATTGTAAAGTTGAAAAATCATAGTGGAAGCATCGTAAGTTGGGGACTGTCTGTAGTAGTGGCAGGGAAGCCAAATATTTCTAGGGGTGTCAGAACAGTTCCCCTCCAATGGCCTTGCAGCAGCCCTGGCTGTGCTTATGTGAAGTCGCCCCCGTTTGCTCCTGTCCTTCCTGTGATGAATTTGAGTCTCCATCTCCCCTCTGCCTGCCTGAGCCCAGTCCGGAGCCTTCTATACATCACAGGCTCAGCACAGAAAAGCTGAGGGCACAGAGCCAGGCACAAGCCCTCCTGGACCAGGGGCCGTGCTGGCTGATCTGCCTGCTGCCCACCCCAGGCCTCTGTGCTCTCGGGGTCTCCAAAGACGCGGAGTGAAGCTGACACAGAAGACAGAATCCTAGCAAGGGCACTCGGCAGGGTGACTCCTGTTATCACTAACAACATAAACAACAGCACCGGATCTCAGTGGAGTGAGGACCACGTGCTACATCATTTCATCCTCTCAGCATCCCTGTGAGATGGATGCTGCAGCTTCCCCACCTCACAAAGCAGGAACCACGCACAGAGAAGAAAAAGAGCCTGCCGTCCCTGTGGTCCAGGAGGTGGATAGATGCCTCTGGACCCGACGGGCACTCGTCATCAGCGTGGTGGCTGGAGTCTGTCCCGGGAAATCAAATGCTCCAGAATTTCTATTTTGGTCCCCTGGTCTAAGTCAAGTGCAGCTTTTGTCTTCTGTTTCCCTCTCAGCCCACCTAGCCTCGGTGCAGAATAAATCTCCCCACTCTCGCAGAGCTCACCAAACAACAAATCTTCAAGGGAGAGGAGGAGGGGAGGGAAGCCAAGAGTTGATTCAGAGGCAGGTTTCTGTGGTCCATGGATCAGGGCCCTGGAGCATGGTGGGCTCCCCTGCTTGCGGAGGGCCCTGGCTGCCAAGGCCAAGCATGGCAGCCAAGGAGGCCTAGGAAAAACGAGCCTGAACTTGGGATTCAGGAGCAGGGCACTGCAAGGTCAGAAGTCCACCACTGTGGGGACGGGGGAGTGGCCATCCACACTCAGCTCCCAGCTTCCATTCTGTCTTTTCAAATTCGAGTTTATACCATGGCAACACTAGAGTTCTCCAGGACATCAATCCCAAGAATTCTCCATAGACTAGGGTCTCCCATGGAGACTCTCATGCTGGGAGCCTCAGGATAGATGCCCGGTGCTCACAGAGCCAGGCCTGAGGCCTTAAAAAGGCAGAAAGGACCTACTGACCTCTCTGGGTTTAGCAAAGTTAGGATCCAGCATTTTCCATTGTTTGCCAGGCTCCACCCACAAAGGGATGATAGGATGAGCGTAGCTCTTACCCCCTAGGAACTTACGGGACTGAGGCAAGGGCTCTAGCTGAATCCCAAGGAAATCAGAAGCTTGCTTTCTGTTTAGGCTGCCTTGCTTTAAATAAGGTAATTCATTCCCACTGTTCGTGGAAATGTAAATTGGTGCAGCCACTATGGAGAACAGTATGGAGGGTCCTTTAAAAACTAAAAATAGAGTTACCATATGATCCAGTGATCCCACTCCTGGGCATATATCCGGAGAAAACTGTAATTCGAAACGATACATGCACCCCAATGTTCACTGCAGCACTATTTACAATAGACAAGACATGGAAGCAACCTAAATGTCCATTGACAGATGAATGGATAAAGATGTGGTACATATATACAATGGAATACTACTCAGCCATAAAAAAGAATGAAATAATGCCATTTTGCAGCAATGTGGATGGACCTAGGGATTATCATACTAAGTGAAGTAAGTCAGACAGAGAAAGACAAAATGTCATATGTATCGCTTATATGTGAAATCTTAAAAAAAAGGTTTTTTTGCATTCTTATTCCATTGGCCTCTGGAACTCACCAGTGACTTTACTGGAAAGATGTCATCTCGAAGATTGTCCCCTGTCTCATCTTGTGCATCCTTTGAAGACCCACGAGACAAAACTTTCTCAAGTCTGTGTAATAATAACTATAATTCTGAGTAATTGATTTATTTTTAGCTTGTGGATGCTGAACCTTACAGCTGATCCTCATTCCACACCCTCTCCAACATTTATTATTTGTAGACTTTTTAATGATAGCCATTCTGAACAGTGTGAAGTGATACCTCATTGTATCAATAGTTTTGATTTGCACTTCTCTAATAATTAGTGATGCTGAGCATTTTTTCATGTGCTTGTTGGCCATCTGTATGTCTTCTTTGGAGAAATGTCTATTTAGATCTTCTGCCCATTTTTTGATTGGTCTTTGTTCAAATTTACACCCTCTTCTTTCATGTGTCCGGTATACTCTTTAGGCACTGGTGTCAGTCAAGGTTTTCAAGGTTTTCAATTACAAATGTCAGACAACTCAAACCAAACTGGTTTAAATAAAAAGAAAATTCTTGGCTCACAGAACTGCAAAGTCCAAGGGTAGTACTACCTTCAGATATGGCTTGGCCAACGAGCTTAAGTGATACAACCAGCGCGGCTTCTCTCTCAGCATTACTTGGCTCCCCTCGCTGTGTTGGTTCACTCCTCAGACGAGCTCTCTCCTCCTGGTGGCAAGATGGCTGCCAACAGCTCCAGCCTCATCTTCTCCCTTGTTCAAGTTCATTGGGTAAGCGTGTATCTCTTGTCCAAAGGTCTCAGTAAAAGCCTCATTGTGTCTCTCTAGCTCTGACTGGGTCAAATGCCCATCCTTGAACCAATCAATGTGGCCTGGGAACAGTAATGCTCAGGACTGGAGTGAACCCCACCTGAGCTAAATGGATTGAGGTGGTGATGGGGACGGGTGATTTTCTGGAAGGAAACCAGAGTAATGGGTGGTGAGTGAACAGAACACAGCAAAGGTCTACTTTAGTACTCAGTGAAGTAACAAACATTAGGGAGGAAATCGGATCCTTTATTAGAATTCCTTATGGCTCAATGATAATAATACCCCATTGTTACTTCTTTCCTGCTCCTTCTATTATTCTAGGGCAAGAATTCTGTCTTGGGTTTCTCTCTTTCCACTCCTTCTCATAGGAAGGGCTTTTCAAATCACATACACTAAGAACAAGAGGACTGAGTGAAGGCAAAACAATCCTCGTGGCAGCTTGAATCTGTTGAGAGGTAATTGTTTTCATGAACAACCCGAGCGCCAAAACGCAGACAGATGCTTCATTAACTAGATCCAGTTTCTTCCAATAATTTATTTTAGGTCTGTTGAGAAAAGACATTACATTTTCAGCTGATAAACTTTGTTTTGCTAAGATGTATTCTGAAGACACAGTTAACAAACTCAATATAGCATATGCGTGTGTTGAGTACGGAGTATGTGTAATGTGTACGTGTATAGTGTATATGTGTGGTTACCAAACAGAAAACACCTACTTTCTTTCAAATGCCCATGGAATAGTAAGAAAATTTGATGACATACTGGACCACAAGGAAAATCTCAATAAATCCCAGAAGGAAGTCTACAGGCCTCTCTCCCTGACCACAATTCCAGAAAGAGGATGAAACATTTAAAAAGGCATGTCTGGCTACATTTACATTGTATCTGGAGAAAGGATACAGGGTCTCTAGCCCAGGGAGCAGAGGTCCTGCTCCCATGTGAGATGGCTGCTGAGAATGCCTAACCTCGCCTAGCAGCCCCGGCTGCCCGGGATTCAGGATTCTGTGCCAGGGGAGTGAAGACTGGGGTAGGGAACATCCAGGCGAGGTTTCAAGGCAGAATGGTCCTACCGCCACATCCTAACTGTTTTTAAATAAACTGTTTTTAAATCATCCTTACTAATATTGAATGGTTGCTGCAAAGGTCTAAGGAAGTATAATGGGAACAGAAGGAGAAATAGTAGGAATGCTTTAGACACTCAGAAAAGCCTAGAAGGACAAAATAATCCCTCCCTCTTTATCAGCTCAAGCAACTGATTATAGCTGGGATAGAGAAAAGACATTGATGTATAAGGGCTTTTGATATCAGGCTATCTTGATAGTCTTAACATACCAAAAGGACATTCTAATTAGATTCAGAGTGGCTGAGTGATAATCAGATCTGGCATCAGATCAGGGTTAAATTAAATGATAATCAGATCTGGGATCAGATCAGGGTTAAATTAAGAATGAAAGAAGTTAAAGATTAAGGAGATCTATACCTCTCCTCCACTTCTCAGGAAGGATTTAAAGTGGATTTTCAAAAATGCATACAGTCATGCAGAGAGTGGGTCAGAGTCTAGACTTTAGAATAAAAAAAGAAGTAGATTTAAATCCCAGCTCGCCCCTCCTGTCATGTGACCTTGGGCAAGTCATCCACCTCTGATTTCTCATCTGTAAAATGGGAGTCACATCATTCCTGCACCTTGAAGGCTTGTCAGAGGGAAATAAGGACTAACACATGAAGAGTGCTTAGTACGGACCTTGCATTGGTTCCAGAACCTACTTGAACTGGCCTGGAAATTTGCCTCTGGTTATGCTAGTGACCACAGAAAAGAGGGAAGCAGGATCAGCTGTAAGGTTCAGCATCCACAAGCTAAAAATAAATCAATTACTCAGAATTATAGTTATTATTACACAGACTTGAGAAAGTTTTGTCTCGTGGGTCTTCAAAGGATGCACAAGATGAGACAGGGGACAATCTTCGAGATGACATCTTTCCAGTAAAGTCACTGGTGAGTTCCAGAGGCCAATGGAATAAGAATGCAAAAAAAGGTACTTGGGTATCTTTCAATTTTTCTCTAAATTTTAAAGTATGTTGTCTTCAATTCTAGTTAATATTGTCAATACTTAGTTATTTCCATGGAGATCTGTTTTTAAGGGAGAGGCAGACTGAATTGAAAACTTGTACAGGAATGTTCACGGCAGCATTATTCACACTGACCAAAAGGTGGGAACGACCCAAATGTCCATCAACTAATGAATGGATAAACAAATGTACTATATCCATATAATACAATATTATTCTGTCATAAAAAAGGAATGAAGTACTGATACATGCTACGACATGGATCAACCTTGAAAACATTATGCTAAGTGAAAGAAGCCAGTTATAGAAGACCAATATTGTATGATTCTGTTTATCTGTATTATATGAAATTTCCAGAATAAGCAGGTCTATAGAGATAGAGAGTAGTGGTTGCCTACGGCTATACACTTAAAGAGGGTGGATTGTATAGTATGCGAATTATATTTCAATTAAACTATTACAACAAGAAAAAAAGTCGGCCACCCTTGCCATCAGCCATGCTTAAGGGACTTTGAACTGAAACAGCTGGGATGGTTTTTCCCAGATGATGAGCAAAACCGCCTAAGAGGAAAACAAGTGACAAAACATTGCAAAAGATTTCATTGGGACAAAGTCCCCGAATTGCTAATGAATCTGTGGGCATCCTCCAGATTGCAAAAAGAACTGGCCCCCAGAGTATCTAAGGGGCCCCCTTCCAATTCACCGTTAGCCCTAGTTTTTAGAGTCTCACATTCCCAGGGTTGGGTGGCTGCAGCTTGGTCCACAGGCTTGTGAATGTCAGAAGCAGCTTCCCTGGGTCTGTTTCCTTTTTGGAGCTTCGCACGCATTCCCAGAGTGCTCACCCATTTGACATTCAGTAATGGTAATACTAACAGCAGTGACTTATAGGTCAGACACGGCGCTGAGTGCTTGACGTACATTATTTCATTTTATCCTCCTAATACTCTTTGAGGGGGGTATTGTCACCCCCATCTTACAGTGGAGATAAATGTGTCTCAGAGAGGCAACGTGACTTGTGCAAGGTCTTGGCCCCGAGTCTGTGGGACCCCAGAACCTGTGCTCTTTACCTTACACATTCCTGGCTCTCTTTTCTCCCCAACTTCTAACCTAAATCTCTCCTGGACGTTTAAGCCCATTTTCTCCTGTTCTGAGTATGAATCAGTTTCCGCTGCAGAAATCCCCATATGTGGTTGAAGATAGATTCCAAAGCATCTCTTAGCTTTCTCTTCTTAATTAAGCAACTCCAATTCACCCACTTCCCAAAGAGAAGCATTGAGTGACAAGAGAGGAAAAAAGTCTGAGTTCCTGTTGAATTGTAAGATCCCTGACTGAGCCTGCAACAGCCTGACAACAAGTGCGTGCTCATATTTACCCTGGAAGAATGGACACGATGGCTGTTGTCGTTATGAGAAATAAGCTAAGATTTCAGAAACGCATGAAAAGTACAGGTTCCTCAGAGACTGGGATCTCTCTAAGCGCGAAATATGTATTTTTCACATTTGTTTGCTAAATGCATGTGGGAGCGTTATTCTTGGCCACCTCTTCCCTTCTTTGCACCCTGTCTCCAATTTCTGTAGCCGTTATCCTTACAAGAACCATAGAATCTCTGAACACCTCAGTGGTGTTCGTCTCCATCTGATTTTATAGTGCGGGCCCCTGCAGTAACTACTACACAACTTAAACCCAAGCCCCCAAGGATGTAAATCATATTATTACCCGCCTGCCATATCCCGATGGTGCATTCCAATTATTAATGGGCTCCTTGTTAGTAACATAAGTAGTAAATGCACCATCATTCTGGTGGCTTATTGAAAAATCAATCCCTCAACCGAACTGCTTTGACAATAGCAGTGGAAGCAGCCTCTCCCTCTTTTTAAAGGGGGAAGCAGGCTTCCTCTTCTCTTTCCCCTGGAAACTTCCGTTCCGACTGCAGAGCAAGCCGGCGACTCGGTGCAGTCACAAGACCTCAGAGGTAGTTTCAAATTCCAACCCTATCATTCACCCTGTGCACTTGAGTGAGCTCTGCCTGGACTTTAGTATTTCCGTGTGGAAAGCGGGATGGATCATTCCTTCTTTGCTTTGGGTTGTGCAAAGTGCCCAGAACACAGGAGCTGCTAGGTGTGAGCTAGTCCCCTTCCAGGCTGCACGACGGCCACTGGTTTTGTGTTCTAGGCTGATGCCAAGGCCAAGGCAGACCTAGGACATTTAGCTGGGGCTTGGGCCCTGGCCTGGTTGACCAGAAGGCCACATGCTCATGCCAGTGATCCATCTCAGTGCAAGACTACACCTGGTCACCTGCCCAACTGGTGGCAAATGAATCCGAAGATGAGGGGCATAGACTTCTAAGGGTGAAGTCGTGTGTGTTTTCGGGGAGGTGCTTGGCAGAGCTGGGGTTGGGGTGTTGGCAAAAATCAAAAAAGGCAGCCATTCAGCCTTCGGGTGAGGTGCAAATTCATTAAGAAACTCTCCTGATCAGCGGGGCTGGGAAAGGATAATTCCGCTCAGAACAAGAGGCAACAGATAAAAATACCTGTGGCGTAGCAGGGGGACAGATATTAAGGGAAGGAACTACAGAGGGGAATCTTCTATTCTTAAAGTCACAATCAATTTAGTGGGTTGGAAACAGGCTGCTAACAGCCCTTGTAAATTCTTGAGTCACAGGACCCCTGGGAACAGGGCTAAATTAAAACCAGTCACCTTCCTACCGCCCACCTCCTCTAAGCCTCAGGTCCGCAGTGCTCCCAGAATAATTGCACCTGTGCGTCTTTCCAGCGGCTTCCAGAACGAGGTGAGTTTCAACCCACAAAACCATCTAGTGTTACTGTTTCTGCAAGTCTTCTTCCTGAGAACATTGGCTGGACCCCAACAAGCTCGGAAACACCCGAATGACTGGGAAATAGGCCTCTCCCGTCCTGAACTGGGCCTCCCGGTTTATGGAAGGGATCCTTCCCTTCCCTTTAGGAACTGGGAGAGGGGATTCAAATATGGCAAGGGAAACCCCAAAATACAAGGGTCTTCTACAGAACGTGCAGGACCTTATGTGCTCTGGTAGCCCAGAGGACTAGTCCCCATGCAGGCTCTATAAAAATGTGTTGGGCAAGTGCCTTTTCCTCTCTGGGCCTCAGTTTCTGCATCTGTAAAATGGGGAGGGCTCACTCACAAAGGGCCAGGTGGTCCCCTTGGGGGCAACTTGAGGATTCTCATGGCACTGAGACCGCTGGCCTGAGTCCTCGGGTGGCCCTCCAAGCAGGCAGGTAAGGGCCGTACACACGCGGTCCACCAGAGGCCAGGCAGGTAAGGGCTGTACACACGCGGTCCGCCAGAGGCCAGGCAGGTAAGGGCCGTACACACGTGGTCCGCCAGAGGCCAGGCAGGTAAGGGCCGTACACACGCAGTCCGCCAGAGGCCAGGCAGGTAAGGGCCGTACACACGCGGTCCGCCAGAGGCCAGGTTAGTTCCCCTTGCCTGAGATTCTGCAGCTTCTCTGAGACTCCAATCCAGGCCAGCCCAACCCAGAAACACGCCTCTGCTCCCCAAAGAGGGCTGGCTTCATTCTCCCTCTGATCTTTACTCCTCTGCTAAGGGCCGTGGGCCACTGATGCTCATCAGCTGCAGGGTCTCAGCCCCAGCGGGAGCTCTTGAAGCAGGTGGAGAGCTGTGGTGGAACCCAGATGAGCCAAGTGGCCCCAGGCCAGGTTCCCCAGCTTCCTCAAGCAGCTAATTCCGGGTCAGTGGCAGGATTGGATGGGGGAGGGGCCAGGAGATGCGGCTGCAGACCAGGGTAGTCACCAGGTCGGAGCCGATCACTCACCAGGTAAGGAAATTTCATTCTTTTGTTCACGCTGTTCCATCTGCCTGGAACATTCTTCCCCTGCCAATTGGCAGGACTGTGTGGGGAGGAGAGCCAGACTGCCTGGGTTCAAATCCCTCCTCCACCACCTGCTTTAGTTCTGAGACTGTGCAGATGACCTGTGACTCAGATGTCCACCTAAGTAATGGGGCTGCAGGCGGTCCCTACCTCACCCAGGGCAGCGAAGACTCTGTGAGTCGGTACGTGCACGGTGTTTGGAACAATTCTGGCACCCGGTACAAGTGCTGCCTGGCAGGTCCCGCTTGTCGTTTGGATCTCACCTGTCCCATCCTGTTGGATGCCTTTCCTGGTCTCAGTGGCCCCTGCACCTTCTCATCAGAGCAACTGCCACACTGTGTAGTGATCACTCCATGGACACTCCCACCCGCTGAACCGCAGGTCCCCGAGGAAGGTTCCTCCGGACCCTCCAGAAGAGCTTGTTAAATGCGGGAAGAATGTGCTTGGACTTTGAAGCAAGCCAGATGAATTCACAGCTCAGCTCTGCCCAGTCCCTAGCTGTGATTTTAGGCAACTCATTTCTCCTTTCTGGCTCTCAGGGTCCTCACCTGGAGAACTAATATAAAATCTGGCTCAGTGTTTCTCAAACTTCAGTGAGCAGAGGAATCCCCTGGGGATCTGGTTAAAATGCAGATTCTGATTCAGCAGATCTGGGAGGGGCCTGGGATCCTGCATTCCTGACCAGCTCCTACGGATGCGGAAGCTGCTGGCCCATGGGCCACACTGCCTAGCATGAGGCTAAGCTCACTTCTATACAGAGGTCTGGAGGCTGGCACACAGGGACGCTCAGTAAAGGGTGGCTCACAATCTTATTACAGGGGCAGAAAAAAAAGTTTCTGATCACAGAAGTTGCAGTCTGTACCCTAGAGCCCTGGGGCCCCATTTCAAAGCCACTTCTCTGAAGCCCACATGTGTCATCTTCTGCCAGTGGCATGAACTCTGGGCAAATGTACCAGTGAGACCATCTGGTCCTTTGGAAGTATGCCCAGCACTGCCGATACTGGCATGGGCAGAGGCTGGAAATGCTGACCAAGCCTAGACGCGGTGGCACCTTGTGTGAGGGCCAGGAGGGAGGAGGTGGGGCTTGCAGGTGGGGAGAGGGCTGGGACCTTCTGATGGGGGAACATCACAGAGCTGCTGCCCTGCAGGTAGGACCCGGGTTCTGACCCCCGCCCCGTTCGCAGGCCCTCAGGCATCATCTCACCACCATGTGACTCAGGCAGGTCGACTTCCCCTTCAAGATAAGCTAGGCTGCAGTGTGGAAAGGTGCTGTGTCCACATCCACTCGGCCCCAGCTCAGCTCCCAGGGTTGACTGGATCCGCTTCCTCCCTGAGGCCCCAGGAAAGCCAAACCCTCCAACATGGACACCTGGAGCTCTCCAGATGCCGGCCCAGGCGGACTGCCCCATGGTGGAGGGAGATGGGGGGGATGGGGAGCTAGGGATGCAGAGAAAGGGCAGGAGAGACAGGGAGACCCCCAAGATAGAGCCCCATAGGAAGATACGCCCACAAGATACAGTCCCACGGGAAGAGGTCCCATTTCCTGAGCATGTGGTGTATGTCGGGTTCTCTTCTCCCTGCTTTATGTGTATCGCCTCACTGAGGTCGGCCTTTGCCATCCCACTTTCCAGCTGAGAACGCTGAGGCCTGGAGAGGCGAAGTCAATGCCCAGGTGGTGGGGGAAGAGCCAGGATGCAAGCCCAGCAAGGTGACCCCAAAGGCCCCCTGACTGGGAACCCCAAATGAGCCCCTGGACCGGGTGCCTTTGTTCCCACTGTCCCCCCGCTGCGTCAGCTCACCTGCTCCCCGCACAGCTGCACAGCGTCCCTCCTTCAGGCCCCAGGGTTGGGTGAAGTTTGGCCCCTGGGAGCTGGGACAGGGTCAGAGGAGTTGGGAGATTCTGCTCCAGTGGCAGAAGATTCTGTGCCAGAAGCAGGGCCCGAGGATGGCTGGCAGCAGGGGAGCGAGGGGGGCCACCACCCGCCGCCGGGGAGACCCCTAGCTGTGGGGCAGGTAGGATCGGCCTGGTACACACCGGCTTGAAGGATGTTATCCCATCGGCTGGCACCCTGGGCAGCGGTCCCCTGGGCAGGCCCAGCCCAGTGTGACAAGAAGGTGGCAGCAGGATCCACCCGGAGGCAGCTCCATCGCGGTGTGCTTAGGAGTGACAACCTCTCTAATGCGCCTGCAGAGACATCTCCCAGGAGGGATAAGATGGGGCCTGGAAAGGGATGCACATCAAAGACTGGCCCATGCGACCGCAGAAGGGCCAACTCGACGAAGGCCCCGTTAGTCCAGAGAGGTGAACATGTGCGAGGGCTGCTCTGAGCCCGGCACCGTGCAGGGCCCTGGGGACGCAGAGTGGAGAATGGCTGAGATGCTGCCCGAAAGTGCTGGAAGGCGGGCCCTTGGCACCACAGCCCAAATTGGGAAACAGGTTTCCTTCTGAAATTTGAGCCAAGAAATCATACAGGCATACCCGTTTCATTGCACGTCGCTTTATTGTGCTTCACAGATATTGCGTGTTTTACAGATTGAAGGTTTGTGGCAACCCTGCGTTGAACAAGTCTATCGGCACCGTTTTTCCAACGGAATTTGCTCACTTTGTGTCTCTGCGTCACATTTCGGTAATTCTCACAATATTTCAAATTTTTCATTACCGTTATATTTGTTATGGTGATCTGTGATCAGTGATCTTACTGAGCGAAGTAAGTCAGACAGAGAAAGACAAATATCATATGATATCACTTATATGTAGAATCTAAAAAGAACGGTACAAATGAACTTATTTACAAAAGAGAAATAGAGTCACAGATGTAGAAAACAAACTTATGGTTACCAGGGGGTAAAAGAGGGGGGGGGAGGGATAAATTGGGAGATTGGGATTGACATATACACACTACTATATATAAAATATATAACTAATAAGGACCTACTGTATAGTACAGAGAACTCTTCTCAGCACTCTGTAATGACCTGTGTGGGAAAAGAATCTAAAAAAGAGTGGATATATGTATACGTATAACTGATTCATTTTGCTGTATAGCAGAAACTAACACAAAATTGTAAATCAACTATACTCCAATAAAAATTAAAAAAAAATTACTATTGTGACTGGGTTTTTTTTGTTTTGTATTTTTAAATCAAGGTATTTACATTGTTTTTTAAGACATAATGCTATTACATACTTAATAGACTATGGTAGAGTGTTAGCATAACTTTCATATGCCCTGGGAAACTAAAAAAATTTTGTGACTCGCTTTATTGCGATATTCGCTTCACTGCCGTGGTCTGGAACTGAAGCCGCAGTATCGCCGAGGTCTGCCCGTATATATCTCCCAAGGTCTGGGACATGGGGAACTCAGGGAGGTACACGTTGCTAGGGGATCGGTCTGATGGCTGGGGATGCAGGGCCACCTTCCCGGGCAGGTGACAGCTCTCTCCCCATCTCTGTGGGACTTTCCAGATGAAACTTCTCCAGTGTGACAGCCTTCTAAGAAAACATTTTCTGGTTGCCTGGTCTGGGCCATGCATCATGCTAGGTGCTGGGGCTACAAAGAGGAGTAAGACACAGCCCCTGTCAAGGAGTTTAAAATGCCTAATACTTTTTTTAAATTTTAGATTCAGCATATAAGCGACATCATATGATATTTCTCTTTCTCTGTCTGACTTACTTCACTCAGTATGACAACCTCTAGGTCCATCCATATTGCTGCAAATGGCATAATTTCATTCTTTTCAGCGACTGAGTAATATACCATTGTATATAGGTACCACATCTTCTTTATCCACTCCTCTGTCGATGGACATTTAGGTTGTTTCCATGTCTTGGCTATTGTAAACAGTGCTGCAATGAACATTGGGGTGCATGTATCATTTCGGACCATCTTTTTATCCAGATATATGCCTGGGAGTGGGATTGCAGGATCATACATGTGACTGGCGTGGCAGTGAGGTGGAGGGTGGTTGGTGGCAATGAGGTAGAGTCTTGTCCTACTTCTTAGCTGCGTAACTTAAGCAAGCGACTTAACCTCTCCTAAGCCTTGGTTTTCCCATCTGTACAATGGAGATGATTTTAGTAGCACCTGCCTCCTTGGGTCGGGATGAGGATTTAAGGAGATATGGTCTGCTCGCCATAACTACTTCCTATGCAGTTGCTCAAGAAGGGAGTAGGGTCTGAGAATGCAGACGTCTTGTTGATTTATGTTTTGAAGTGATCAGGGGCAAGCTTTCTAAAAATTAAAGAGAAAGCCTTAGCAGCATATGAAGATCTTAACCGAAAAAGTTGAAAATCTACCCAAGTGCTTTTCTTTACTGCAAACAGTGACTGATTTAGTGGCTTCCAGAACTGTGCCTGCCTGGCTCTGTGAAGCTATGGGGGAGCTGCGAGTGAGACGAAAAAGCTTGAAGACGCTTCTCCCTCTAAGAAAACAATGGATGAATGATAAAGGCGACAGCCTGGATCTGATTTTTAATTTTGATGAAAATGGTCTCTATCAGAAGCGAATGCCCTCCGGGATCAACAACTCAAAAGAGAAAGCAGAAGCCTTTAAATGTGTCCTTTGAGATGCAGAGAAACGACCCCCAGGGAAGCCGGGTACAGATTCGCTGTGCTTGTCCTCTCCTATGAACCTTTACCGTTTTGGAGTGCCCCAGTTACAAAGTTCCCGAGGTTTTGGAGCGGCCTCGCCAACCCTACTCCCATAAACCGTGCAATTTTCCATGCATGATTTTACAGAAGGTGGGGTTTCTAGGAACTCACATACGACATTACAGTAGAAATACCTGTGTTAACACGTGACACAAGCTTAGCACAGTGCCTGGTACACGGTAAACACTCAGTAGACGTTAGCTGCTATTATTTTTGCTGTTATCGTGTTGATGATGACAGTGGTTAGAATTAATGTATGACAGTGGTAATACACATTCAAATGAGGGGCAGGAGACCTTGGCTCTCATTCCAGGGTGGCCAGTGACCCCGAGACTCTGGTTACCATTTCATGCAAGTCAGCAAGCACGGCAGGACCCCCGCTTCAACTTGAACTGAGTGAGACCTGACCCTGGGGCAGGGATGGGGGGCTCGGCTGCCCCAGCCTCACTTTGCTGGTCTGGAAAATGTGGGCAGGGACTGGAGGACCCCCAGGCCCCGCTGCTTCGATTCCCAGCGACCTCTCCTGACCCAGGCCCTGCTTCCTCAAGCTTCAGCATCAGGCCCTCTTAGCTGGCCCTTCTCCACGCACGTGGCCCTCTCGCTGCCTTTCACACTCTCACTGGCTTTTGTTTCCAAGATGCTCCCGGGACACGCGGCACAGATGTCTCCCGCCAACCCTGCCTCCACGTTGCCCTTGGAAGATGCTGCGGATGCCCGGCGTTCACACAGCCCTTGATGAAGTGCCAGGCCGGGGAGATGATGTATAGCGCGCAGGATGGATGGCGACGTTTTAATCACTCATGCGGAGAGCGGGCAGCCGCCTAATGGAACTGTCGGTCTCAGTGACAGCCGACGTCTGTAGCTTCAGACTCTCGGAGTGGATGCTCGTGCCCCCCCCTCGGGGTGCCTCTCGTGGAACTCCAAAATCAGGGCTCCTGGCACCCCAACGTGCACCCAGAGAAAGCCACTGCTTTCCTCGAAAGGAGAAGTCTGGTAGGTATTTCCCCTAACATTCCTGGCTCCCTCTGCACTCTCCAGCCCGCCCACCTCCTGCCCTCGCGACACCTCTGCAGGACGCACAGCGGTGGACACACCCTCCCCATTTTACAGATGAGGAAACTGAGGCTCAGACAGAAAGGACTCAGGCTCAAAGCACATCAGAGGCAGAACTGGATCTGGGTCTCCTTGTCCCACACCCTTATCCTGAAGGTCTGAGCTTGGTGACATCCTCTTGCGGAGAAGAAGAAGATGGTCAGAGAAAGGCAGCAAAAAGGAGGGAACAGACAAGAGAGGGGAGGGCGGGGAAGGCAGAGAGAGGCACGGGAGGGCTTGAGGGTGGAAAAGGAGAAGCAGCAAGAGAGGAGGGACCACACCCTGTGCGTGGCGGCCCCCTTGCCCACTCCTCCAACTCGTATCTGACTTCCATGTGTACGTGACACTCGTTTAGTCATCCAACAAACATTCATTGAGAACCTGCTATGTGCCAGACACTGTTCTAGGCCGGGGATACTGCACTGAATGGAACAGATAAACCCCCAGCCTCATGGAGCTGACGCTCTGGTGTGGGAGGCTGATGGGCGCATCTGTTGCTGGAACCCCTTTCTCACTCCCGCGCTGCACAGAAGCAGACGTACCAACTTCACTGTGAACCCGAGGCTCAGATTGGAATGTAGAGGTGGAGTCAAAAGAGCAGACCCTTCCCAGTCCTGGGACCCCTCTTCTTTGGCCTCAGAAGCCAAAAATCAGCTCTAACAAGTAAACCAAGATGGCTGTCGGCAGAACGAAGGCCCTGGTCAACATCCGTGTCTGTGTCCACGGGCTTCAGCTGGAGCCAGCGGAGGGGGCCACAGCCACCTCCCGAGCTGGTGGCCGCCTGCCATGGATTGATAATGGCAACTTCAGAAGCCCTTGGCGGGCTGGCGTGGCTGGCACCATGATGTCTGTGAGGTCAGTGTGTGGCATAAATCCGACAGCTCAAATTCTGGAATTGCATAAGCTTTTCAACAGATTGCCAGCGTATCTTTCATTTTTATTGTGCTAGAAACACAAACGAAAACAGCAATGATTTGTCCTTCAATAAACAAAGGCAGTAAAAGAAAGGGGGAAAAAATCACTACCCACTTTACATTCCCTGAGCCTACTTCTTGCTGTGATATAGAGCAGGTTATAAAAAGCCCACTTAAAGGGCGCTGTATGTTCCTGCTGCTGTATTGGTCAAGGAAGGGGCCAGAAGAGGCCAGAGGGGCCACGCAGCTTATTTGCTGACAGGGGCCGTGGAGTCAGACACAAGTGGGTTTGGATGAGGGTCTGCTGCTTGCTGGCTGTGTGACTTTGAGTCAGTCACTTAACCTCTCTGAAGTGCAGTCACCTTCTTGTGCAGGAAGAATCAAGTTAATAAAGGTGGAATTGCTTAAGTTAGCACCTGGCACTTAGCTGGTGCTCAGTGAATCCAACAGTTATTATCACCGTGGTCGGAGTCACTGCTAGCAACAAAATGAGGCCGGTAACTCTTCAGCCCAGGCTTACTTGCAGGGTTGGGGTGATACTCACAGGAGATGGTAAATGGGCAAGAGTCTTATAAACTATAGTGCGCTGTGCACATAGAAGGCATGATTGTTACTAAGTCCAATGAAACGACTTTTGTTTTCTGTGTCAGCCTTGACCACTAACACCTAGATTCTTTGTGTGTGTGTGTGTGTGTGTGTGTTTTATTTTTGGTATCTCATGGTCTGATGAAAACAACCAGTGACATTCTATTTCTCCCTTGACTTGTGTTTTTGTGTTCATTCTGCCTCTGTCTGTGTGCACCTATTTCTCTCTTTCTCATATTTTCCCCCTCTCTCTTTTTTTTTTCTTCTCTTTCTTGGCCTGGGCTACACTTAAGACCACTGGATCTCAAACTCTGTTCCTTGAAACCATTCGATAGAAAAAGGCTCCATAGTCAAATAAACTTGGGAAATGCTGAGTTCAACAGACTTCTTTATTGCAAAGTTCTTGGCCACTTTCCTATGCCAGTACATCCTGAGTCCACAAGACTGTAGCATACAGCAATCCCGAAGCTTATATGTCTATAGAACTTTCCTCCCCCCTATTGGTTGTGGGACTGTGCCTTGCCTTCTTCCAAACACAGGGAGCGCCATTGACCTAGGACCCCGCTGCTGCCTTTGCACAGAGGCCACGCTTCCCCGGGGCTGCTCCCAGCCAGTGATGGAGCATATAACAGGGATGCAAAGTCAGCCCACTCCCGGGAGACAGGGGACTCCTTTGATGGCCAGCTTTGGCTTAAGGATTCCTGGACAGCTTTGCCAAAGCTTCCTTAGGTGGCAGGGCAACCTAGGATGCGTCCGTCCAATGCTTCTCTCTCCATCACATGGGGATGACAGCTTACCACCCTTCTCCAGCTCCCTCCATTTTCCCTCACACAGGCATTTCCCCTAATAAAATCCTTGCATGTTTAATCCCATCTTGGTGTTTGCTTCCTGGAGGACCTGGACTAACACACACCTCTTGAACACTAGCACCTTACTATCATCACAAGGAGTGCAGGTTTACCACAGAGGACAAATTGAGAAACTATCAGCACGCCCGTCAAGGACCTTCAAGACTAAAGAAAGGAGTTGCTCCCTCCTTCTTTCCGTCTACCCACCCACCCATCCATCCATCCATTCATCCATCCATCCATCCATCTATCCACCCATCCACCCATCCATCTATACATCCACCCATCCATTTATCCAAGCATGCGCACATCCATCTGCGTATCCACTCTCCCAACCAAGCACTATGGTGGGATGTTGAACAAGTCACTGACTTCCCAAGTATGAAGCTGCCAGCTCCTCAGGCTGCCCTGAGTGGAAGCCAAGAAGCCAAGAAGAGACCGTGGAAGAAGCTCCATTTTCCCTGTTGGAAAGGGACTCTGTCATCTGAGTTGATTCCCAATCGGATGGAACAAAAATCTATCCTACAGCTGCTCACATTTTCTCCATTGAGAACAATCGCATTTAAACCTTGGCTCTGTGCCCACAGGGATGCCTATAAGACACACTTCTTATAGCACATGTTCAGCCAGGCTGACAGCTGAGGAAGGATGCTGTTTTGTAAAGTGGAGTTGATAAAAGGTGAAGGCTCTTTTAGGAGTCACTGTCAACAATGGGAAAGGTGAGGAAGGGGATGAAAGTAACAGTTGCCAGGTACCTGCTCCATCCCAGGCCTTTCACTTGCAGCACTTGATTTCACCCACCACAGTAACCTTTAGAGGAGGTCAGTTTAGTTATTACCCCCATTTTACAGATGAGAAGACTGAGGCTCAGAGAAGCAAAGCAACCTGCCTAAAAGGTGAGTCTGGGAAAATACAGTGAGGGTGTGGGTGGGGCAGGGCTCCTATACACGTCTAAAGCAGGCTCTGAGGCTGGGCCAGGGATGCTACAGATAGAAACAGGCTCAATCCAGATGAGATGTCAGAGGCTTGCTAATGAGAGCTCAGAGCATACACTTCAGAAAAGGAAACTGGATCCAACTGTATGGGGAGTATCGGGGAGGGAAGGGTGGGTGAAGGGGTCCCAAGAGCGTTACATTTTCACCCACCATCACAGGACATCAAGAAATACCGTCTACTGTGGATAAGCCAAGAAATAGCAACATACAAATTATCTCAAAATATGGAGATGAGGAGCAAAAGAAATAGCTGCAGTGTAGGAAGGAGTTCGCTCTGGGGAGCTGGAATAGGGAGGGAGAGGTGGGCACGGGATTGGCATTTTTCATTATAAGCCTTTTAGTACGCTTTGATTTTTTAATTATGTGCATGTATTACTTTAATAAAAGTAAAAATTAAAAAAAAGTAAGAAAAGCGCAAAGGAAAAAAAAAAACCCATTGCGAATTGTACCGCTCCTCTGATCCTTCCGTGTAACATGCCCTAGAATGATAGTACGGCATCAAGGCAAACAGATTTCACATGGAAGTGAGGAAGAGAGGGATAATGTAAACAGATGTCAGTTCCATTCAGCACAATAATGCCTTTTAGATATTAACATTCTGGGGGGAATAGTTCACTAAATGATGCAGGACAATGAGGCATCCTAGGGCTGCTTCCTCACAGGACAGGACAGAGTTGCCCTGGCCCAGACCCTCACTGTAGGGTGGGCTGCAGGCCAGACCCTCACTCCGCCAATTGTACTGCCTCGGTTTCCTCACTGAAGTCTGCTCAGCCCTGCAGGTCTACCTTGTTCTAGAAATAAGAGATGATACCAGACCGATGGATACACTAGAAGAAAAAGAGTAAACACCAGACTGGGCCATTCATTCATGCATTCGACAGAAGATGAAGAAGCATTAATTGTGTGCCCGCAGGGTTTAAAGTGCTGGGTATAAAACAGTGAGCAAACAGACGAAAATTCCCCTTTCCTCTTGGCACTTACATTCTAGCCGGGGGTGAGGCAGAGGATAAAAAAGATAAATCAGTAAAAGATACATGAGAGAGATGATGTTGAGCGCTACACAGAGAGAGAGGGCAGGGAGGGAGACAGGAAGCGCAGGAAGCTGGGGGACCATTAGGGAAGGACTCTCTGGGAAGGGACATCTCAGCACAGCCTGAGGGAGGTCAGAGAGCCAGGCCCGCGAAAGCTGGGGAAAGAGGAACAGCAAGGACAGAAAGAAGCCCAGAGGCCAGAGCACATCTGGTCTGTTAGAGGATTGGCCAGGACCCTGGCATGGCTGGAACAGGACAAGTAGGGGAGAGTGGAGAACAAGAGGTGATGCAGGTAACTGGCAGGTCCCATCCACCGCCAGGGAGGCCCTGTAGTCAGAGGTGAGCTGGCAAGTGTTTAAAAGCTGACTTTACAATCCTCTCCCCCTATTTGTGGCGTTTGCTGATTTCTATAGTGAGCTCACTGAAGGCAGAGTTGGGAAGGGATGGGAACATCCAGCTCCAGCATCTAGAATCCAGCACCCCATTGCCTGTGCCTGGTCTTTGACCCTTTAATGCTGCAGTGATCTTAAAAAGGCTGCCCCCACCCCCAGGACTCTCCACTTAAATGCTTTGAACAAGGTATGCCCCTTCCAGATTTTTGTGCATTGACACACAGCCCACGTATGGCTCCATTTCTAAGTGAACTACCTGTGACAGTCTGCACAGCCCCACACCTGCCCAGCTGAGTGCACCTCAGGCCTTCACACTTGTTCTTGGCGTCTGGGATGTTCTTCCCTTGATCTTTGCATGACTGGTTCATTCTCAACATTCAGATCTCAGCTCAAATGTCCCTTTCTGAGAGTCCTTCTGGGCTCCCCTGCCCCCATTACTCTCTTCACGTTACCCTTTAAATTTTTCTTCACAGCCCTTATAACCATCTAAATTATCTATCTACCTCTCTATGTATGTGTGTATCTACCTACCTATATTCTACAATATGAAGTGGACCATGACCTTTCATATCTGGCATCCTGGCATAGCTATATCCATTTCAAGTGCCTAGATAGTGTCTGGTGCATAGAAGGAATGCATTTAATAATTACGTATCCATGACCTTTCTGTCTGATGCCTACAATACGGGTACTTAAGTAAATTGAGCCCCCTGCATGGGTTTAAGCATTTGCCTCCATCAGGGACTAGTGAGGGGCCTGGCGGACAAGAGGTAAGTTAGCAAGAGGCAGCCTCCAGGCTAAATGACCAGGAGGATGTGGCTCTTTCTGCCTGGATGAGAGTTGGATTTTCCAGCTCCAGGGCCGCCTACGAACGAATGGCAAATTGCCTTTAACACAGTTCAGAAAATCACACCCAGAGCCCCTCTATCACCCGCCAGGAACGGCGAGTCATTTAAGCAGGCTGTTTGCAGCGCAATTTCTTCTCAGCATCAGGAAAGCCTTCACCCTCGAGTTCGCGTTTAAGAGAAATTGAACGTGCTTGCTAAGTGTCTCTCCTCCCTTGCACCTGTACTCCTACAGACATGGATTCTGGAGAGTGGACAATGTGGCCAAAAGTTCAAAAAGGGAGGAGCAGCTGTGATGAGGGAGAAAAGGCCAAAAGGAGATGATTCGCCAGCGATTCGGTGACTAGATCCCCCATCCCAGACTTTCTATGGCCCAGCCGCCTAATCATTTCAATGGCTATTATTTTAAAAAAAGGAAATAATTGACCTCTACAAAGGAGCGTGCTCAAACTGGTCCTCACCGTGCAAGTCCTCTCCCAGACTCGATTAAGGGTAAGATGTGACAAAGTGAGAGAGTGGCATGGACATATATACACTACCAAACGTAAAATAGATAGATAGCTAGTGGGAAGCAGCCGCATAGCACAGGGAGATCAGCTCGGTGCTTTGTGACCAACTAGAGGGGTGGGATAGGGAGGGTGGGAGGGAGGGAGATGCAAGAGGGAAGAGATATGGGAACATATGTATATGTATAACTGATTCACTTTGTTATAAAGCAGAAACTAACACACCATTGTAAAGCAATTATACTCCAATAAAGATGTTTCAAAAAATAAAATAAAATAAAAGAATTGAAAGGGATTCTTCATCTGAAGCAGCCAGTGAGAATGACACAGTTTGAGGGGAAGTCAGTTTTGTGTGATGCCGGGTGGTAAGGAGGGTCAGGAAAAATAAAGGGCTGCGGGCGGGTTTGGAGGCCCAGCGTGGCATCTGGCTAGAGCTCCTGGACTGACAAGGACAGGAGGCAGGACAGAGGCCATTTGGCTCTTCCTCCCTTGGAATTACTGCAAAGATGAGGAAATGAATGAATACAGGCAGGCTGGCTCCCTTTCTTGCCTGCTCTGCAACCACGTTGGGAGAGAAGGGACCCTGACGTGCCTCCAAGACCCAGTATTTTCTCAACTTTGCTCCTTCATGTCACAAACTGAGCACCTACTCTGTGCTGGCCCTCAGGGACACAGGGACGAGTAAGAGAAAAACAGTCCCTGTCCCGGAAGATATCATAAAAACAACAGCAACAAAAACGACCAACAGAGAAATAAAAACACAGCCGGATAGATGAGATTGTGAGCTCTGCACGAAATGCTGTCAGAAGAGAGAGGCGGGGAAGAATATCTCAGTTGGGTCTTGAAGGATGAATAGGAGTTTTCCTAGTAATGATAACAATCATATCTATAGCTTATATTTATTAAGGACTTGCTTTGCTCAAGAGAGTTTGCTGGGTACGTTTCAGCTATTATTTTACATAAAAATGATGCCTAGCATTTATTGAATGTCTTCTCTATGTCAGACACTATTCTAAGCATATATTAGCATCATTTAATGTTCATTAAATTAAATGATTAAATGATGATGACTCTATGGCCCTCCTCATACCCAGCATGTGGAAACTGAGGTCAGGGAAGGTGGGGGAACTTATCCAAAGTCTCCCAGCCAGTGAAGAGATGAGGTTAGAATTTAAACCCAGACAGACCATTCCAGAGACCCTGGTCCTAACCACTACCCCATACAGCCTTCTCATGAACTTTTCTTCTATGCATCTGAGGAGTAATACAGAGGAAAAGCTAAGCATTAGCACCCTGAAGTCTTCTTCCTCAGAAAATCACTTAAAATAGAAGAATGACCCAAACCAGCACTTTAAAACCCATCCAATCCAGACTCAGTATTATAACAATGGCCACTATTAGATCATCATTATATAATAATAATAATGATAATAATTCCACTAGGCTATAAGTTCCATCAGGGTAGGCATTTCTGGCTACTTTTTCCCCCCCACTCTTATGTTCCCAGTGCCTGGCATAAAGTACTCAATAAATTTTGTTGAATTAATGATAATAAACTTTAAATGATTTCTATTACATTTTCATGGATTTCAAGACATCTTCATGTATATTATCACATTCTCATAAATAATATATGTCATAGTAAGGGGCAAGAGGAGGGCATAAGATGCTGCTTGGAGGGACAGGAGAGGTCCTCTTGAGTGGACACAGCGGAGCCGTGGCTGATGGTATCCTCGTTTCCCAGACCCCGGACTTCTGGTAAACCTGAACTCCAGGCTAGGAACTGAATGGACCGTCACCAACTGCTTGCTAAGTGCACAGCTCACCAAAGCCTTGAGGTGGGTAACACAGTTGCTCTGGTGTCTCCTAGCAAGTGTTCTGGGGAGGGTGGACAAGAGAGCTTTCATTTTCGGCCTCTCGGTAGCCCCTTACTCTTTCTCCCAGATGTCCGTGCATTGAGAAGAACTTAATTAACCACAACTGGATGAAGGATGGAAAAGGAAACTGCCTCATCGTCACCCAGAAAAGACAGAACCCATATGCTCGACAACCAGGGGCTGGCAGGGGTTGGAGGATGGACCCCCCCCCGCCGCTCCCTTGCCCCTCGTCTGGGATACTTGAGACGCGTACCCCATACCGTCTCCCAGAAATGCCAGCACGATGAACACAGCTGCCCACAGTGGTAACCACTCAAGAAAGTACCCTATATTGGCCTCTTTCTCTCCCCTCTCCTCCCCTGTCTCACTCCCCACCCCTCCCCTGTCTCACTCCCCACCACCCCTACCCGTGCTCCTGCCCCTCCCCCCCCAATCACATAAAAGACAAGTGCTCACATACTTGTCTCATTGTCTGCTTCTGGGAAATCCGGGTCTAAGACTAGGGTGGGGGGCAGAGTGGGCATCGACTGTTCTGGCTACCCAGCACTCATGCCCCTTCCTCTGGCAGCGCTTTGTCGCTCTCACCCTGTGGTCTGCTGGGTTGACTCCACCCCCAGGCTCCAAGGGTGAGTACTTGACTCAAGCATCCCATGGGCTACATGGAGTGTCTAGACCAGGGGTTGGCAAACTTTCCTATAAAGGGCCAGAGAGCACATATTTTCAGCTTTGTGAGCCACATAGTCTACCTCAGCTACTCAGCTCTGCCACTGTAGCACCACAGCGGCCTTAGACAATACACAGACAAATGAGCATGGTGGTGTTCCAATACATCTGAATTTCATATAATTTGAATTTTATATAATTTTGAATTTCACATAATTTTCACGTCACTACTGTTCTTCTTCTATTTTTTTTTTCAACCATTTTAAAGTGCAGAAAGCATTCTTAGTTTGTGGGCCGTGCATAAACAGGTGGTGGGACTGGTGTAGACACTAGATCCATGACAGAAGCTGACCCAATCAAAGACAATCAGCCACAGGATGTCTACTGGGAAATGTGGGAAAGAGGCAACCTTTCCCTGAAAGAGGCAGCCTTTTCCTGTTGAAGCTGCTAAGCTATAAAGATGTATCTTGGAAATTCCATGGGATAGTACGGAGACATTCAGCTTAAGGACAACACATAGGACAAGAGATCCCAGAGATGGGTGGGTTGGGCTGAGGGAGGAGAAGAGGCGGGGGGAGAGAGAGAGAATCAAGTAGTGATGACATCTTTTAAGCCCCAGGATCCAGCCATGCCTGAAGCCAGACACTCTTGGATTTTCACTTTCAAGAGCTAATAGATTCACTTATTTTTGCTTCTGTCTATTTGAGTTGGGTTTCTGCCGCTTGCAACCCAAAGAGTCCTGAGTAACAGAGGATTTCCACTTTCAAGAGCTAATAAATTCACTTATTTTTGCTTCTGTCTATTTGAGTTGGGTTTCTGCCGCTTGCAACCCAAAGAGTCCTGAGTAACAGAGGATTTCAGAGGAGGCTTCCCGGAGAAGGTAAAATTGGAGCCTTAAAGGACAGATGGGGGGGCGGCCTGCATGTCTGCAAAGTTGCTTGTTACTTCCCTGTCTCAGTTTCCCATTCAGTGGGCAAAACACTGTTAACTCAGACTCCAGATGGGTTTCTATTCATAATTTTGTAGAACCTCGGAGGTAAGCTCAACACTTCTTGTCGGATTGAGAGCGCTAACAAGCAGTGCTGTGTGTTAGGCAGAGTAAATCAATGCCTTCATGGCGGTACGTGGGCCAGGCTGCTGGGAAACTCTGCTGAACAGAAGGCAACACGCAGGGCCCACGTCCCCACGCTATGAGATACAAGGAGACTGCAGCGTTTTCCTTTATTAAAGACAGGATTGACCAGTGATGTTGGCCAGACTCCGCCAGGTGGTGAGGGGGGGGGGCAGGAAGGGAGGGGTCCCATTTCCCTCAGGAGGCCATAGCAGCAGAGGGACCTGAAGCTGGGGATTATCCAGAGCGTGAGAAGCACTTCCGGCCTGGGTGGAGGAGGACCGAGGGTCAATGTGGGGGAGCTCACGTGAGTCATCAGGTTGAAGGATGGGCAGCAGGAAGGGGCACGGGAGGGCAGGAGCCTGGTGAACCTAGGCGTGGTCCAGACAATGACAGGTGAGGTAAGAATGAGGCAGAAGGGGTCACCTGGCATTCAGTCTGCCCAGCATGATAGCACCTCAGTCTCTTCCTTCCCTCTCGGCTCACTTTGCAGACTCCTGGGGCAGGCACCTGACTCCAGCCTGACAATTAAAGCACAGCACCCCTGGGCCTCAGTGATCAGTTCAGGGATGGCCATGTCTCTCAAGATGGGCTAAAGAGAGCTCTCGCTAGAGCTGGAACTGCTACTATTTCCTTTCTGGTCCAAGATGCATAGAACATAAGTCCAGAGCTTCTAATGGCCACTCGCTATGATTCAGGGAGGGCCTGTCTGAGACGGAAGTCAACACAGAGGAAGAAAGAGTCTAGAAGGAGAGAGATTCATGATGACATCATTTGAGCCTCTGGATCCAGCTGTTCCGGAAGCCAACTATCCTTGGACTTTCTAATAATAGGTACCAATAACTACTCTCCCCCATCTTTTTAATATTAAACTTTTTCCCCCTGCCTAACCAAAAGCATCTTGACCAATACAGCCATGATGAAAGCTCATGTGCTGGGGGCTAGTGGTTAGTGCCACGTTTACCTGCCCCCACTAGCAAGGGCTGGGGCAGACAGGACCTTTAGGATAAAGTCTAAACTCAGGTTGGCTCATAAGACCCGCTGGTATCTGATGTCTGCCCGTCTTTCCAGGCTCACTTTCTATGCTCTGGCTATACCTCCTCTCATTCCTGGAAACGGATCTGACATCTTCGTCTGTTGAGACCCTTACACACGTCATTCTCTCTGCCTGCAACACTCACCTCTCCTTCTGTGGGCGCCTCACACATCCACCTGTTCATCACCAACACACACACACATGAGATAAGCTGGCAAACTTGTACTCATTTTTTATTCTTGGCTTCAATGTCATTCTTCCTAGAAAGA
Source organism: Eubalaena glacialis (assembly GCF_028564815.1). Lineage (NCBI taxonomy): Eukaryota > Metazoa > Chordata > Mammalia > Artiodactyla > Balaenidae > Eubalaena > Eubalaena glacialis. The sequence continues at coordinate 183,838,252 of NC_083718.1, forward strand.
TTTCTGTGATGCCCTCCACCCTTACTGTTTATTCCTAAATAATTCTGTTCTTCTCCCCCTATCCTGGCATCCACTAGGCACTGATTAAATATGTGTTAAATGAATCAGTGAACAAGGAACAACAAAGTCATCTATAGCTCTACTACTGATGCCTGTCATATCTCAAAGGGACTTGGGGCATGGTCTCCTGAAGTATCTGACACAGACACTATTAGTTGTTTACCCAATTTCCAGGCTCTCCTTCTTTCTCGATAATAGAATCCCTGTTGTTCAGAGTGACAGGAGACTCAGCTCCAGCTCATGATTGACCTGAACCAACCAGGATATCCTGTCCCCCACTTTTCCAGTCTCCCTTGAAGCAAGAGTGACCATGTAACCCTATCCTGGCCAATGAGACACAAGTAGAAGTCTCCTGAGGACTCTCCTAACAAGAAAAAGGACAAACATTGCTGTCACTGTCTCTTTTGCTTTCTTTCTGCCTTATATGTGAATGTGGTGCCTGGAGCATCAGCAGCCATTTTGTGACCTTGAAGTGACAAACCACCAACCTCTGGGCGGCAACTCGGAAAGATGGAAAGAGGCTGGCTTTGGGTGTTGCTGTTGAGCTATACCAGTCCAGTTCTACTGACCTCTCAGTTTCCTATTTGGTGGAGAACCAAAAAAAACCCCCACAGTTTAAGCTGCTTTTAGTCAGGGTTTCTGTAGCCTTCTGCTGAAAACGTTAGTAACAGATGTGGTATCTTCCTCTTTGTGGGTACTAGGGACTGGTGTCCCAACTTACAGTTGCCAACTTGCTGCCCTGGAGTTCAGGACTCTCTCCTCCTGGTTCTGAGACTCTGCTGAGCGGAGGAATCAATCCCAGAGCTCACGCACTCCCCTCTCAGGCCAGGAAGAATCTAATTACCCAGCGATTATAGTAATTATTCCACCCAATTGATCGGTAATCGCTGTAATTCCTAAACATGGTTTTCCATTAATAATTTGCAATGTATTTATTGTTTATACTCAAGTAAAATAGGTTGATAATAAGACTATTGAGATGGAATCCCCAGGGTCCTGAATATTTACACAGTGCAGTGGTACATGTTTTAATTGTAATATGTATATTGTTTTCCCCCTTTTTAAAGGGCCAGTGTTTGCTAACAGAAAATGCAATGATTACAATTCTGGCCTGCAAGTTCCCTGAACTGTGACCAGTAGTTCATTCCATGGATGCCATAGAGAGCGTGATGATCGACTGTGAATGTCTGCCGTGAGCAGGGGAGGGCTGAGTTACAGCACGCGTGCTGGCATTTGTCATCTCTGGCTTAAGCACTGGTCTTCTGTTTCTAGCTGTATCAATTAACCCTAATCCTCAGACAAGAAGGGGGCACAGCCAACTTCTATGCAAACAGAGGAGGAACAAAAGGAACCCCAACCTATTTCTAATGACACTGCAACTCAAGATGGGGGCTCCCGTTGCATCTTAGGAAGGTCATCCTTAAAAGGGCTGAAGGTTTATAAATCCCATAAACATTTCCATTCATCACTGGTTCCCAACCTTCCCATAGTCAAGAGGCTTGCTTTATCCAGACAGCTCGCCGGCAGAAAGACCCTTGTGAACGTTCTGCGAAGGATCTGGATGGGAGGCTCCTCTGGGGTTTGTTCCAAAGGACCCCCCCCCTGGAACCCACTGTTTCCCAACACCCTCCTCTTGAATCCAGTAGCCACTGTCTGAGCACCTTTATCATCTGAGGGTGAAGCAAACAAAATCCCGCGCCCAGAACGCTCAGAGCTCATGCTTGGGTCTCCTCAAGTCAGTCACTAGCTCGGTCGGACCCCGAGGCTGCATCAGGGAAGGTTACTTGTGACAACAGGTGCGTCAGGACTGAGCCCGTAAATCCCTGTCCTTTTCCCAGGTGAGGAGAAAGGCCGAGGTATGCAGAGATTTCCACGCGTGATTTTATTCAGCCCTGACAGCAACTCCTCTGGGTGGGTTGAGGTGGATTCCCACAGTACAAATAAAGACACTGAGACTTGGGGGGGCTTGGCGGACCCAAAATCACATGGCATCTGAGCTAGGATTTGAACCCCGTTTGGTCCGACCCCAAGCCTTTATTCTTTTTCCTGCACCGACTTGTCCTCCGTGAAACTATATGTGGGTGATCAGAGCAAAATCCACCTGAGCTCTTTTTAACCCTGGTTCCCAGCCAGGCACACCAGGGATGAAGCCAACAAAATTGGCATTCATCCTTCAACAGGTGCATGTTGGCAATGTGGGCATCCCAGGTTCTACAGAAACCAAGATTAAAAAGATAAACCCATCACTGCCTCAGAAGAACTTAGTGTCGCTAGGGAAATAGATGTGAAAACTGACAAACCACCGATGTGGGAGAGGAGGGCCAAAATGGGTACCCAGGCTCAGGAAGCACAGAGGAGGGGGGTGCTTCTGGGGAATAAGGCCTCCCATTCCCGGGGAGCAGCGAGGGCAGTCTGTAGAATTTTCTGCAGGCGGAGCAGGCTGGGATGCAACTACAGAAGCAGCCGATGACTCACCCTGTGTTTAACAGCAACTCTAGTTCACAATACAAAATTCACAAAAATAAATCCATATGGCCAGCCTCGGAGCGCCTGACAACGCGTCTGAGTTCCTGCCCGTTGCGAGCATCACCAGATCATTCGTACGTGCCCATCATCAGTTGCTGGGACATTTCCCCTTCTTTTCACCTCTTCTTTCTTTCGCAACCTGGGAGGAACAATCAGAGGACGCAGCCTGGGATGTGGAAGCATGGGGCTGCCGCAAAACGTTTCCACATGCTCCCAAAAGGCAGGGGGACTCGGAGGCCGGCATGGACCTGCTTTCCGAAAATTTGGGAATGAGCCCAGGGTCAGCGCCTGCCTTGCTGTGTGGCCTCGGGTGAGCTATTCAACCTCTGGGAGTGTCATGACTATCCATCCAGCTGTCCACTAATTCGGAACATGTTCACCGTACACCGACCACGTGCTGGCCCTTGGGCTAAGTGCTGGGACAGCCGGGTGTCCTTCTGGAGGGCGTGGGCTGGAGAGGCAGAGCTAAACTGACAATGGCAAGTGAGAGAGGAGGGCTGTGGTCACAGGGACCTGCGAGTGGAGAGGTGGGGCAGGAAAGCCAGGGCTGAAGGGCGAAGGACACGTAGGATAAGGTCCATAGGAGGGATGAGTGGGGCCTGGGGAGTAAGCAGAGGACCTGGGCTCCAGTCCCAGCTTTGTCGTGTACAAACTGCGTGTCCTTGGGCAATTGACTTTGCTTTTCTGTGCCTCAGTTTGCCCCTCTGAAAAATGGGGTGATGATAAAGTGGCTCATTGAGGTTTGGTAAGAATGACATGAGCTCTACCTGCAAAGCACTGACACCTGGATTCAGAGACTATTCTATTACATGCAACACTGTTGCAGAAACCACAAGAAAGGAGCAGAGGTGTCATTTCTGAGAACAGCTGAGGAGGAATGCAGCTAGAAGAGACCTGCCAGGTGGAGGTGGCAGCAGCTGGGTGGATGTAGGGAGTAATGTCCCCACATCCTGTAGGGTCTCCGAGCATCCCAAGCTTCCTAAGAGCTGGGCTGTGCTCTCTGACCCAGTGCCTTGACAGCTTGTTACGGACGATGCAGGCCTTCGTGTTAACGTGAATCAAAAGGCAGTTCCTGCTTTCGCCAAAGACTCGAACGTTCCCTGTTTAGGCCTGGCGCAGCGGTGAGGGCTGGGGGAAAGCCGTGAGAGAGAAGCGTGTGCTCTGAGCGCACCTCCGAGGGCACAGAGAGGGGACAAAGCAAAAGGACCAGCGTGCTCACAGCCAAACTGCCACAGCCTGCCTCAGCACCCAGGCAGAACGGTGTGCACCTCAATAGCCACTAAGAACTTGAAAAAGGATCTTAAAAAAAACCCCTCATGGTTCATGGAGCCAAACCAATGAATTCACTGCCGCAGAAGGTCATGAAGCTGACGTACAGAACCAGATATAAAAAGGCTGCAAGGACGAAAATGCCAGAGAGGCTTGCCCCGATATAAGAGGAGGCAGCCCTGAGGCCTGGTGAGCCGGTAAGGGTACGAGGATGACGATGACAGTTATACAACAGCCTCGGCCACCACTCCCGGGACAGCACCCACGTGCTGGGGACCGAGGCAGGTGCCTTCTTTTCTTAACCCTCAGAACATCCGTAGGAGCAGGCAGGTGAAGGTCAGGATGCAAGCCCAGCTCCCTCGACTCTGAATCTTGTGTGATTTTCCTTCCTCCCGCTCAGAGCTGCTCACACAACAGCTCTGCCATCTACCTTGGGCTGTGTGTGCCCGACCCACCAAATTCTCCATTCCTTCAACTCAGGCTAAAGCTCTGCAAAAGGCTCTCACTGCTTTTCTTAAACACAGCTGTCAGGACCAGAGTCCATCTATTTTTATTGAGAGCGTCTGCAGAGAAAGCTCATGTAAGTCACAACCCAAGTTTCCCTCTCTCCTCCCCTCCCCCACTCATCCCCTTCCCCTTCCCCCCTCCCTTCAACCTCCTTCTCATCTTCCCAGAGTCACTAACAGGATCTAATCAACCCTCCCCTTGCCCTGCACCCCTTCCGGAATCGGCATCTAAAATGCTGCTTCTGACTCACAGACATAGAAAATAAATAAACCCATGGTTACCAAAGGGGAAAGGGGGTGGGGGAGGGATAAATTAGGAGTTTGGGATCAGCAGGTAGAAACTACCGTATATAAAATAGATAAACAACAGGGTCTTACTGTATAGCACAGGGAATTATACTTAATATCCTGCAATATAGCGGTCCCCAACCCTTTTGGCATCAGGCACCGGTTTCGTGGAAGACAATTTTTCCACGGATGGGGTGGGGGGATGGGGGGGTGGGGGGATGGTTCAGGCAGTAATTCGAGCGATGGGGAATGATGGGGAGCAATGGGGAGCGATGGAGAGCGGCAGATGAAGCTTCGCTCACTCGCCTGCTGCTCACCTCCTGCTGTGTGGCCCAGTTCCTAACAGGTTCCCAACCCCCGGGTTGGGAACCCCTCCTGTAATAAACCATAATGGAAAAGAATATGAAAAAGAATATCTATCTATCTATCTATCTATCATCTCTCTATCCTTCTATCTTTCTATAACTGAACCACTTTGCTGTACACCAGAAACTAACAGAACATTGCAAATCAACTATACTCCAATAATAAAATGTTGCTTCTACTTTCACCCACCCACTGGCCTCATTTTGTCCCCTCTCAGGTCTTATCTTCCTGGGTTTCTTGGAGCTCTAAGAATTATTCCCACCCTCCAGCCCCCAACCCAAGTGACCTTCCCATACATGATATTATCTGTCCCCTGCCGCCAAACTTGATGAACTATTCCTTCTCTATTGCTTAGTTTCTCCACATGGCACAACTGGCATGTTGGAGGGACAATTCTTCATTGTGTGGGACTGTCCGCCGCATTTCAGGACCCTGGTCACTACCTTCTCAAAGCCCATAGTTGCCCCAGGCTGGTGACAACCAAAGCCCCCTCCCTCCTTACTTCTAAATCCTTCCTATTGGTGGAGGGGGCCGTGGATACCCGCCCTGGTTGACAAGCTCTGCATCTACCCTCTTTAATCTCCATCTTGTCCAAGGCTGTGCAGGAGGTACCACTGGGGTATCTTCACAACCACCAGATAACTTCCTCCTTCTGAAAACAGCCCCCTTCTCTCCCAGAGGTGGCCCCGCAGCCGTGTTTGTGGGACCTCACCGTGGTTCTCTAGGGTTGTCACCTGACTTAAGCTGGCTGCAGCAGACTCTTCTAGGAATTCAGGTTTGGGAGTCAGAACCTGCCCGCGTGCGTCTGAGGTGATGTGAGCTTGAGAGGTGTGGGGCCGTGTGCAGAGGTGCCGCTCTGCTGAGGCGGGAGAGCGAAGCTGGTGTGCAGAGCAGCAAAGCGTCCCACCCTGCTTTCCAGCGGAATCCCCATTTTGTTTGGGAAGCTTGCTGTCTCCATAGGCTGATCCCGTTCATCCCACCGGCCACTGACTCAGAGATGAACATGTGGTCCACTTAAGGCCAGTGAGGCCTGGGGGAGGGCTGGGGGCCAGCTCCTGGGAGGCCAACACAAAGGAGATGCCCGGGAAAGAACGGTCCCCTTCTCGGGTTAGAGTCGCCCTGTCCTCGTGAGGCAGCCACCTTGAGACCCTGAGAGGGTGGAGCTAAGGAGCGATGACGAAGCCAGCTACTGAGGTTGGCCGAGTGGAGAGATGGGAAAAGCCAGAGGCCTGACAGCACTGCACAGCCTCGGAACAAACCCCCCAGGGCCTCCCTCCTCCTCGACTTCTTGTTAGGTGGGGAAATGCATTTTTCTTACTGCGTGGGCTGGTTCAGAGTTCTCTGTTCCGTGCAAAGACATCAGAACCAATGCACGGGGACGAGAGGACCCGGGGCCCTGGAGGGGGAGACGGCTCCCCACCCTGCCTGGGGCCTGAATGCCCACTTTCTTTTTGGATTCTGTGAAATTCCAGTGTCTTCCCAACAAATCCTCCTCTTTGTTTAAGAATCCAGAGGCAGTTTCTCTTGCTGGACCTCAAAGAGTCTTGACGAAGACACACTGTCTCCTCTTCCTCTGAGAACTCTTGCCTCTCTGATTTCACATCCTTACAATGTTTCAAACCCACATCTCCAGGCTGACAGCTCCTAAATGATAGCTCAGTTCTAATCTCTTTCCTGACTCCAGTCCTGTGCTTCTGTTTGTCTCATGGAATTTTCTGTCTGAACATTCCACAGCACCTCCACCTCCAAGGGTCACAGGTGAAGCTCCTCGCCACGTCACCTGAGTGGGATGAAAGCTCCGTTTTCCTGGGCTGGGCCGTCAGGACCAAGAGTGGAAGAACTCGAGAAGGGCAGAGCAAGCGTCTGTCGCTGTTCCGTGCAGAACCTGAGAGCTCTGCGAGAAGATCATTACTTAAAAAAACAAAGAGGCCAGTTTGCTTTAGTGGCTGCAAACTGTTTGAACAAACTAAACTGCAGGCAGGGAGATGGTCAATATTTCATGATGGAAGAGGCAGCACGGTCCAGGAAAAAACAATCATTTGCCTGAAGTCAAGAGCCCCGTACAGAGGACTGGACTCTGCCACTTGGAGTGACACCGTTCCCTCCCCGGGCCTCAATATGCCCAGCTGTGAAAGGAGGAGATTTCAACTGCGTGACTGTATTCGTTTTCTAGGGCTGTCGTAACAAAGCACCAGACTGGGTGGCTTAAACAACAAAAATTTATTTTCTCATAATTCTGGAGGCTCAAAGTCCAAGATCAAGGTGTCAGCAGGGTTCGTTTCCTCTGAGGCCTCTCTCCTTGGCTTGTAGACAGCCGTCTTCTCCCTGTGTCTTCACATGGTCTTCCCTCTGTGCGTGTCTGTGTCCTAACTGCCTCTTCTTCTTTTTTTATTTTCTTACATCTTTATTGGAGTATAATTGCTTTACAATGGTGTGTTAGTTTCTGCTGTATAACAAAGTGAATCAGCTATACATATACATATATCCCCATATCTCCTCCCTCTTGCACCTCCCTCCCACCCTCCCTATCCCACCCCTCTAGTTGGTCACAAAGCACCGAGCTGATGCCTTGTGCTACGTGGCTGCTTCCCACTAGCTATCTATTTTACATTTGGTAGTGTATATATGTCCATGCCACTCTCTCACTTCGTCCCAGCTTACCCTCCCCCCTCCCCGTGTCCTCAAGTCCATTGTCTACGGCTGCGCTAACTGCCTCGTCTTAAAAGGACACCAGCTGTACTGGATCAGGGCCCACCTTAATGACCTCATTTTACCTTAATTATCCCTTTAAAGGCCCTATCTCCAAAGATAGCACATTCAGAGGCACTGGAGGCTAGAATCTGAATATATGAATTTTGGGGGTTAACACAACTAAGCCCATAACAGTAACTTCTAAGGATCCTTGCAAGCTCATGAGCCTATCGTGATCACTCCCATCCGTTTTTCTTCCACTCTCTACTAATTTGGTCAGTGGGGCTTCCATCCTGTAGGCATCTAGACTCAGCATCAGAATCACGTTGCATTGTTTTCATTCCTCGCCTGCTCCCCTTTCTCCCAAATCTCCATCATGGAATAGACCATGGTCCTACCGCATCTAGAACTCTCCATCCCCAATATCATGATGCACTGAAGCCCGTATTCATCTTGTGCCCACCTTGCCTTTAGTCTTTTCCCTCTGTCCGTCTCGGTGGGGCATGTCCCTGCCCTGCATCAGGCCTTCAGGGGCTCTTCACTGTCCCTCACGGCCCCCCCCAGCCTGAACTGCACGGCTCCTCCATGGGAACCTTCTATTGCATTCAAACCAAACTATCACCATGCCCCAGACCCACCCTGTACCTTCTCACCTCCATCCTCTGCTCAAGCTCTGAGTGCCTCCCTTACCGGGACCCCAACCTTCCTTTGGAAATTCTATCCTCCGAGGTTCAATTCAAAGACCACAGAGTCCGGTCGGCCAGGCGTTGCCAACTTACTGCGGGTGAGAGTGGGAAACCCAACTTGATAATCTGTGTGGTTCATTCTATATGCTCCAGCTTAATTCAGACAGCTGTGCAGCCCAGGACCTGGGTTTGCAGCTGGGAGAACAAACTCAATTGTGCTAATGGGGACCAGTGAAACACATCCCATTCACCATGGATGCTTCCGGGCTCTGGAGATGCCCAGACGATGCGGCACTTGGCATTGGCAGATGGCTCCCAAGAGCTGAGTAACCCTCAAAAGCGCTGAACCCCAAGACGAAACAGGTGTAGAGGGCTGAGTAGATTATGCAGTGTTATTCCAACTGTGGTTCTTGGTCCAGCAGCACCAGCATCCTGTATGAACTTGTAAGAATGCAAATTCATAGGCCCCACCCCCTCCTCCTGGATCTGAGTCTCTGGGGATGGAGCCCAGGAGACTGTGTTTTCACAGGTTCTTCAGGTGATTCCTGCACACGTTAAAGCTGGAAAATCCTTGAAATAGGAAATGAGGTTAGAGGAGGCAGGGAGGTGGGGGTGGACCATGTGAGGCTTCAGAAACCATGGAAAGGGGTTTGGGATCAACGTACATGTAACGGGAAGTGTTGGGGTGTGTGTCAGCTGGGGTTCCATAGAGTAACAGAGAGATTTATTCATTTCTTTTAAGGAATTGGTTCATGCAAGTCAAATTTGTAGGGTAGGCTGGAAACTCAGGCAAGATTTCTATGTTAGTCTTGAGGAGGAATTCCTTCCTTCTTTGGGAAACCTCAGTTTTTGTTCTTAAGGCCTTCAACTGGTTGGATAAGGCCCACCTGCATTCTAGAGGGTAATCTGCTTTACTTATAGCCAACCGATAACATGTTAATTTCATCGACACAACACCTTCACAGCAACAGCTAGACTAGCATTTGACCAAACAGCTGGGAACCAGAGCGTAGCCAAACTGACACATAAAATTTAACCACTAGAGACTGTTAGCTCTAGCTCTTCCTGAGGCCTGAGGATTTGGCTTTTTCTGGGCCCCTTATAGTGAACTCCCCACGACTTGAGGTAAATGGAATGAGTCCATTATCCTGCAACCACAGGAGCCCATCACTAGGTGCTTGTAAGAGTTTTGTCTGCAGATAGAGGTCCACTCTCTGAGGGCAGAGGACACAAGTCTACTCTTAATGGGTCTCTTTTGTGCTGGATTATCTTCAATTCGTCTCTCACCCTTTCTCAGAGCTCTGGGAGGCTGCCCTGTATGGAATGTATCACTGAGCATCTGGTCTCTGGCCTCCAGTTGGCTTTGGCCAATGGGGGACACCAGGAGGAGCCTAGAGGGTGGGAGAAGAGGGGAGGGGTCCCTCACTGCTGTTGGGGGTTGGCTGCATGTCTTGAACTCAAGGCTGCAGCTCCTACTGGCCTGCCCCCGACCCGTACAGGTACACTTTCCACATTCTGTTAACAGCTCCCTACCCTTTGCCTCTGGAGCTGGTGTCAACTCCCTGCTGTGGCACCCCTGGGGCACTGCACTGTCCCTGTGGGTTTCTCTAAATTCAAGCTGAACCCTCCCTTGCAAACTGCTCTTTAATTGAGTTTGTTATGGACTAAATGTGTTTCCCCCAAATTCGTATGCTGAAGCCCTAGTTCCCACTGTGACGGTATTTGGAGGTGGGGCCTTTGGGAGGTGATTAGGTCATGAGGGTGAAGCCCTCATGATGGGATTAGCATCCTTATAAGAAGTGACACAAGAGAGATGACCTCTCTCTCTACCTGTGAGGACACAGCAAGATCTGCAAACCAAGAAGAAGGTTCTCACCAGACGCTAGCTAAATCAGCTAGCACCTACATCGTGGGACTTCCCAGCCTGCAAAACTGTAAGAAATAAATGGTTGCTGTTTGAGCCACCCAGTCTAGGAATTTTGTTATGGCTGCTTGAACTAAGACAGAACTCTTCTCAAATCACCCAGTTTGAATGCACCATCTGTTTTTGGCCATCTGACCGATAGACCTTGGCAGCCCACATAGGACTGGCCACCTGGTGATTGAATGATACCTACTGACCGAATCAAAAGAGGGAGAAAGACACAGGATCTTCCAGCAGGCTTAGGAGAAACAAACCCTCCAGCATTTTCAGCTAAGGGGCCAAGTTTTAACTCCACAAACATGCTGCTCAAAAGCTTGGCCAAGCAGAAATTAAGGTCGGGGGTCTGGGAGGGAGGAGAGATGGATGACACTGGGTACGGAAGGAGTTAAGCTTCCAACGCAGGGATGGCCAGCACAGCCCACTTTGCAATTTTCTGCCAAAATATTTTAAATGAAACAGCTGTGTATGAGCAAAACTGCTGAGAACTGTTCCAGCTCCGAGCATGAATCTGAATCACTCATGTTCGGTATTTGACGGGCTGTGTAATTGCTCTAAACCCTATTATCTTCCCTAGCAGTTGTTGAAGTGTCATTAGGACACTTCAAATGAAAGGCTAAATTCTCCTATATACACAATTTTAATAATTACAGTCTTTGTTTTTTTTCTATTTTGAAATGCAAAGCTCCGTTCAAAAAGGGAGGTGCCAGGACTGTAGGACTGCATCAGAGACTTCTGAAGCCAGCCTAGAATGTTATTATGTATTTTTTTAAACTTTCTCTGGATTTTCCTGAGCAGTTAATCTTTCATGATTTTTATTTTCTGCCCTATGCAGGAGAGAAGAGAGCAAGGCATGCTGGGTAATGGAACCAGAACAGTCGACAAATATTACCGGGCACCTACTATGGGCCAGTCACTGTTCTAGGCCCTGGGGACATAAGGATACACAAACGTGAGGAGGCCATTGCAATCTTTTTACCACACCAGACTCTCTTGTAGTTTATTTCATGTCTCTGCTCTGCTAGAGGGTGAGGGGTTTGTGAAGGCAGAGTTGTGTCTTGGTCATCTTTGTATCCAAAGCAGGGAGCCCAGCTCCACAAGTGTTGGTTGAATGACTGAATGACTATTTACAGAATGCACACAATGGGCCAGGAGCCTCTCTGGGTACAGGGATGTGGCCACGAACAATATGGGTGCAGTCTTTGCCTTTGGGGGCACGTAGTAGGGGTGCAGAGACAAGATACACACTGAACAAGTACATTATCCTCACGATGGATGCCACCACAGAGAAAGAACTCTGGCCCCATTAGTCAAAATCAGCACAGAGGTAACCACTACCACGCAGCCAGGGCAGTTAGGGAAGTGTGGTCATGATGGTGAAGAGGAAGCATCCACTGAGAGGTGGGCCAGCACGGCCTGAAATGCCAGTTTGGCCACTGGATCGCTGTTGGAGCTTTTGGGCAAGTTCTCTCTCTAAACCTGTTTCCCACCTAGAAATGAGAATGGTACGATTTAATTCTCAAGGTGATGGTGATAGGCACAATTCTAAGACGGTCCCCTTGACCTCCACCCCCTGGTGTCACATCCGGTACAATCTCCTCTCCTTGAGTGTGGGCAGGACCTGTGACTTGTTTCTAATGAACAGAACATGGTAAAGGTGATAGGATGTCACTCTTATGGTTAGGTTATCTATCATCTATCTATCTATCTATCTATCTATCTATCTATCTATCTATCTATCTATCGATCTATATTTATCTGTCTTAATGTATATGTATATATGTAGGCATCTAATCTTATCTGTCTCTATCTATCATCTATCCATCTATCTCTACCTATCTGTATTTATTTATCTACATCTATATGTGTATATATTGTATCTATCTTTTCTTGATTTTTCTTTTTTTAATTAATTTTTATTGGAGTATAGTCGCTTTACAATGTCGTGTTAGCTTCTACTGCACAGCAAAATGAATCAGCCATACATGTACGTATATCTCCTCCATTTAGGACACTACAGTGCATTAAGTAGAGCTCCCTGTGCTATACAGTATGTTCCCGTCAGTTGTCTATTTTATACGTAAGTGTCAATAGTGTAATATGTCAATCCCAATCTCCCAATTCCTCCCACCCCATCCCTTTCCCCCTTGGTATCCATACATTTGTTCCCTACATCTGTGTCTCTATTTCTGCTTGGCAATTTCTTATCTATCATTGATCTATGTCTATCCATCTATTTGTATCTGTATCTATCTGTACACAAACACACACACACACACACACCCCTACCTATCCATCTGTTTATGCCTCTATCTTGCTTGTCCACACTAGAGAGATCCTTGCTGGCTCCATGGAGTCAGCAGCTATGCTGAGGAAGCCCACATGGCAAGGAACTGCTGGCAGCCTCTAGCACCTGAAGGTGCCTCCACCTGACAGCCAGCCAGATACCAGGGCCTCACTCACACAGCCACCAGGAAATGAGTCCTGAAAACAGCTTGACGGAGCTTGGAAGCAGATTCTTCCACAGTCAAGCCTCCCGGTGAGAATGCACCTTGGCTGCACCTTGTGAGACCCTGGGCAGAGAACCCAACTAAGCTGTGCCTGGACTCCTGACCCCCAGGAAACATGAAATAATAAACATGTGTTGTTTTAGGTCACTAAGCTTGTGGTAATTTGCTATGCAGCAGTAGATAACTAATAGATGCTTGGTTCATAGTAGGTCCTGAAAGTTGGAGGTGAAGGACAGCAGAGGACAGATCAGTTCAGCCTCCCTGACCTCCTCTTGCACAGCACCCCCGCCCCCAACCCCCGAAACCCTAGCTGAGGCGGGCATCCTGAGAGGCTCTGGGACTACAGCAAGGTCAGCCTTGCTAAGGGGCCTGGGTTTGGAATGAGAAGCATCACCCAAGGCCACCTCCTAGAAGAGAAGATGCTTCAAGCAGCGTGCACTCTGGGTTCACCAGCCTGAAGGCTGGCAGCTCTACCCTGGAGCTGAGAAGAGGCACTGGAGAAATGATGGGATTCCCAATATCTTCTCAGAACACGGGGACAAGGAGGCCAGCAATAACAGACTGTGTGCTTCCTCGTCGTGGCCTGAGGTGGACCGCGCAAAGCTCCGGCCTCGCCACCTGCCTGGAAGACGTCCGTAGTTGCCCAGGTTTGTGGGCACAGAAAGGGAGATGGATGCCTGGTTTGTTTCCAGACTCACCTGATCTAATGTCAGCACCATTTCTGAAATGGCTCTGATTTCTCTGATATTCAGAAAATGATTGACTCTGTCCCTCCCATGCCACTAAACCCTGCCCAAGTCTGGAATCATCAAGACTGAATTTTCTGAGCCTCCAGATCTCTGTCACAATGGAGGAAACAAGACTCACTTCAGAAGATTGTTGGAAGATTCTCATTAATGTTATTACCCAGAACTACTCTTAGGTTATTGTACCAGAGGCTGGCCAAGGCTTAAAGATAGCCTCTTATTTAACTCCCTGGACACCCTTGGAAATGGGGGCTCTGGATAACCCATGCTGCAGGTGAGTAAGCCAAGGCTTGGAGAGGCCAAATGACTGCAGTGTCACCACTTGAGATAACACCCAGCACCCAGAGGGGCAAATTCCTGGCTTCGCCTCCACTGACCCCCTTACACACTCTTGTAGCATTTACCTTTATCATGTGACCGCCTTCCCAGTGACCTACAGAGACCCCTATTTTGTGAACTGGTTGCTACACGGGAAGGGCCTAAGCAGGTAGCAGCCCCATCAGCCCCTGCCCCCTCAGTAGACACTGATGGGGTGAGAGTGTGAGAAGGACACTGAAAGCCCAGGCCCTAATCAGAACAGGTCCCCAGGTATGTGAAGCCCACTCAGCCATTCCCACCTCACCCCTCATGTCTTCCATCGCTCCTGCTGGGCTGGAGCCCTCCTGGGGTGTGCTGCAGATGTAACAAGCTCCAGGAGCACCAAGAAGCCTCGGTGTGCCCCATGGGCCTGGGCCAGGGGTGCTGACAGATGGACACGTGGTCCCTGCTGGAACAGGACCAGGTGAGTGCCCTGGTGGGGTCTACAAGGAAGTCTCTGCATGACTGGGAGGCCAGTCTCCTGCTTGCCTATGGTCAGAGCACCAGGCACAGACCTGGCAGCCGGGACCAACAGAAGATGCAGCCTTCGATGTGTCATCATACTCATCATCTTTGTTGACCATGGGAAGTCATCAACTTTAAATCCAAGGAAACTTTCCTTATCGGGCATCAGGGGGGATGGACTAATGATGATTTCTGCCCAGTAGCAAATGTGCTCCTTGACAGCTGATGATGCTGGCCTTAACCATTTACAGAGATCGATGTGGGGTCCAATCAACCCTGAGTCAGGGTGATGCCCTGCCCCCCAGCTCCTCGTCCAATCAGGCTGGTCCCAGCAGGAGAGAACAACTAGTAACAAAGTGGACCCCACACTAGTTAGGGGACGGAAAGAGAACTCAGCTTCCCTGAGTGCCTCCTATGTGCTGGACAGCACACTCACTGCTTTACATATGGAATTTCCTTTAACTCCCAACACAAGCCCTGAGTGAGCTACTACTCATACCCACAGTGTTCCATTTGTCTATTGCTATATGACAAACCACCCCAGAACTGACTGATTTAAAATAACAACACTCATTTGTTTTGCTCACAAGTCTGCAATTTGAGCATGGAGACAACCTGTCTCTGAGCCACATGGCATCAACCGAGGCAGCTCCACTGGGGCTGCAGGATCCACCTCTAAAATGGCTCACTCACAAGGCTGGCAAGTTGATGCTAGCTGTCAACTGGGAGCTCAGTTGAGGCTGTCAGCTTTGGGTCTTGGTTTGTCTCCTTGTAGACCTCTCCACGGGGCTGCTTGGGTTGCCTCACAACATGGCAGCTGAGTTCCAGGAAGTCCAGGTGGAAAACACAAGGCTTCGTAGGTGACCTAGCCACATAGGTGATGTCCCAGACCATCACTTCCGCCACATTCTATTGGCCGATCAAGTCATTTAAGGCTAATCCAGATTTGAGGGGAGGGACATTAGATTCCACCTCTCACTGGGGGGAGTAGCAAAGTACATGCACTTATCTTTAATCCACCATACCCATTTTACAGATGGGGAGGCTGAAGTTTCAGAAACATTTAACACTTTCCCACAGTGAGCAGCTGGAAAGTAGCAGAGACCCAAGTCTGAACTCAGCTCTGAATAAGCTCTGAACATAAGCTCTTTCTACTCTACCAAGTAGTTCTTCAGACCAGCAAGCTAATACTAATTGTTGGTTGGTTTAGCTAATTGGGTGTATCTTCAGAAATAGGCCCAGAAAGACTATAAAAATAAGACCATGTTTGAATTTCTTAAATCTGTATGAGTTTTCCCAAGCATTAAGTTTCTTTTCTGAGAGCCAAGCTTGGTCAAAGTGTTCACAGGCTAAGACTTCATCAGAACACAAAAACCAGGCTTAAACAATGTGATCTGTACTAGAAAAATAATCCCTGAATTTGTCCACATCTTCCTTCTCTCTGCCAAGTATTCTTGTCCCGCCATCCCACCACCGAAGACTAGTTGGAGACATGTGGGTGTATAGAAATTCTGCGTACAGTTGCTCAGGATGTGCACTGTACAAGGAGATCAGCTGAGCAGTAAATGGGTTAAAACTCAGCCTGTGTTCCTCTCTCTAAGCCTTGTGTCTGGTGTGGGACTGAGTCCAGCTGGAGTCAGGGTGCTGTTTTCTAATTTGCTCAAGTTTGCTCTAATTTGCTCAAGTTGCTGCAAAGCTAACTTCAAAGCAATGCTACCTAAATCATCCTGAGGAGAGGTTGAATGTTTCAAGGGAAAGGTGGAGAAGGAGAATGTGACAACTCATGGTCTCCCTCCTAACATCTCAAACAGTTCTGCTCTGGCTCCAAACTTGTATATTTTGTTCAGATAAACAAAAGTTCCCCAGTTATTGGGACCACCTTCTGTAGAGGTGATCATGCAACCTTGGGCTATTTTTATGCCCTTTAAAGGACTTCAAGTTCTGATTCTTCCACTTACTCACTGCATGACCTTGGGCCAAATCTGTAACATCTCAGGACTTGTCACCTCCCCTGTGAAACAGGAATCATAATAATATGAATTTCATTAAATCTAAGGCACTATCATTTATAACATGCACCATTATTTTATGGATCACTAAGGAAATAAAACTGCCAATTAAACTGACACGTCTTTGATTCTAAGATGTATCCTGATGTCAGAGAAAAAAATGGAAACAAAATGTGTCTTGGAATTGATGGAATTTAGTAAAATAGCTTGCCTCCCTATATAAAAAGAGTGTTGTGAAGGATTAAATTAAATAATGTGCAAAAACAAAAAAGACTTTGTAAACTATAAAGCACTAAAAATATTAATTCTTCTTAGACATAGGAACTTTCAAATGACTTCATCTGAAAGACTAATGTACTATTAGATCCTCCCAAGCTTTATATAATTGTCTTAATGTACTCACTAAGCAGTTCAAAAAGCTGCATTTACAGCATTATGAGTCTGAATTGCTCTTCTCCGTTTATAACATTCCCACCCTCTTATGATTTATTTGTGTAGAATCAACTTGTGAGTTTTCCCTTGAATGGGATTCAAGATTTGGGGCTTGATTTATAGTTAGAATTGACTAACATTTGGAAACAATAAACTGTGTTGTCTAAACACATAAAGACCACAAAAGAAAGCTGAAGTGCTAATTACTGTGAGGGGAGGGGATGGGGAAGCAAACGCGCCACAAAATCCTGTTCAGTGTCAGGGTTTTCCTATAACTGCGGGCGGGTCGGGAGAGGGGCAGACTCCCCAGGCCATGTTTCCCATGCTGCTCTGGGGGAGGAAACGGTTGAGAGGTTTGGACTGTGGTTTCCCTCTGGAAAGAAAAAGAAATAGTTTGGAAGCCACCAAAGAGCAGTTGATCCATAATTCTTTCAATTTGAAAAAAACAAGTTGGGGCCTTGGGCGTCCTATGTCCTCAGTAGGACAAGGTGGCCTTGGCACTCTATCAGGTGTCAGGAAATGAGCTCTGGTTTCTCGGCCCTGTTAGCCTGGCGGTCAGGGGTGGAACGGACCGGTCCAACCCCAGAGGGCCATGATCTCCTGCTCGGGATGCACCAATCACAGTGCAGGAAACAGCCCGTCCAAGCCAGCCTAGTGTCTTTGGGGAGGTGGCCTGTTGTTCCCAAACCAGCCATGCCTTGGAATCAGACAGACCCAAGTTTACATCCTACCCTCATCATTTATCAGCGGTTTGTCACGGGACTCTTCTGTGCCTCCGTTTCCTTATTTGTAAGGCATGATGAGCTCATGCAGGGGAAGTGTCCCTCCAAGTGTCTGGAACAGAGTGGACACTTATTAAATGATTCCTATGAGGACACCCCTCATGGAACTCTCTGAACGGATTTCAACCAATGTTTGCTGGACCCCCGCCATGTGTAGACACTGTCAGGTGTTGGAGATGATGTGATGAGGAGGACAGATCTGGTTTCTGCTCCCACAGGACAAGTCCAGGGCTGGGAGCAGATAAACAAACAAACAAATAAGCAAAATAAGATACACTCAGGTGATAAGGGGTATGGAGAAAATAAAGCAAGTTACGAAGCTGGGGAGAGATGGGACGTGGCGGGGGAGGGGCACAGCGGTACCTTAGGAAGGGTGGTCAGGGAAGGCCAGGCTCACTAAGGCACTTCAGCCCCCAGCCCATGATTCTCCAGCCCGGTGGTTCTCAACTAGGGGCTACTCTACCCTCCAGGCAACATTTGGTGATGTCTAGTGATATTGCTATTATGGAGTGGGGGTGGCCACTGGCATCCAGCGGGTAGAGGCCCGGATGCTACTCAGCATCCTACGGGGCACAGGACAGCACCCTCCATCCCCTGCCCCCAAAACCCTTCAAGATTTATCTGGCCCCGAATGTCAACAGTGCTGAGGTTGAGAAATCCTGACCTAGTCCATTACCCTGTGTTATGTTTTTCATGACACTTCACAGAGCTGATGATTCTGGAAATCCCTTAGTGGAAGGGACCTGGCTTAACTAATAGACCCACCATCACCACGGTCTGTAATGGGTGACATTAGAGAGCCGTTCCCCAGCCCCTGCATCTCCCATGATGGCGGGCATGCAGCAATGCCTACCTATGCAGAGTGCCCTGTGGAGGCTGGCTTCATGTCCCACCCCCCCCTGGCCTAGGCTATCCCAATAAAGCTCATTCTGCTAACTAGATATGAAAAACAAACACCCCAAAATCAAACAAAATAGGAATCTGGGGCTGGCTCTAGCCAGTGTTGGGGGAGATGGATTCGGGAATACTTCTAGACCAGTGCCCCTGGAGTCCAATAACAGCCACAGTCCTAGTTCAGTAAATGCACTCCCTCGCCCCCCAAGTTCTAGACTCACATAGAGTTAAAGGGAAAAAATCAGAAGCAGGGAGCAATGCTGCCTCTAACAGGCACAGAGGCAGGAGCAGGAAGTGACAGCTGTCAGCCTGACAGTGAAGGAGGAAGGGCAATGTCACATGGAGGGAGAAAGAAGAATTCGGAAAGCACGGCAGTTGGGAGTTGTTTGGACTTTCCGGGCACCTCTGCATTACACAGCATGGAACTGAGACACTAAGGCCAGTTGCACTGTTACTGCCTTCCCACCAATACCCACGCCTCTTATTCCATGCCACCAGAACTGATTTCATTTAGGAGGCAATGTGCTCAGCCCCAAGACGGGCTGAAATCAGTGATGGCCATCCCATCCCCCTCCGCCTTTTTTTTAAAGATATTTTTTTTTTTTTGATGTGGACCATTTTTAAAGTCTTTATTGAATTTGTTACAATATTGCTTCTGTTTTATGTTTTGGTTTTTTGGCTGCGAGGCATGTGGGATCTTAGCTCCCCGACCAGGGATCAAACCCACACCCCCTGCATTTGAAGGCGAAGTCTTAACCACTGGACCACCAGGGAAGTCCCCATCCCATCCCTTTTTGCCAGTGATTGGTTAAGAGAGGACATGTGACCCTGTTCTAGTCAATAAGGTGTAAGGGCATGTCAGCTTGAGAGCTTCTGGGAAAGATTTTCCTCTCTGATAAAGCAGAGAGCCACATGACTAGAAAGTCCTTTTTTTTTAAACCATCACTCCTTTTGTGTTTGGAAAATGGGTTTATGACAAAGGATGTGATGCTTGGAACTGTGGCAGCCATTTTGTCAACATGAGGAAAGGCTTTCCCCAACACCTTGAGGATGGAGGGAAGGAAACACAGAAAGAATCTGAGACCTCAATGACGCCGTTGAATTTCGTTTTGTAAGAACGAAATTGCATTTATCGCTTAAGCCTCCGTTACCATAGCTCAAAGCATCCTAAATAATATGGTTTCTTTTTGTAATAATACTTCTCAGGAAGAGGTTCCTACCTAGAGGTTGATATTTTAAAAGGTGTCATCTCTAAAATGGACAAAGCATCAGTTATTTAGAAACTTCTTTAATCTGGAATGTTATCCCCTACCCTTGAGGGTTCCAAAAAGTACAAAATTGCTCACTTTAAATGCACCCAGAGTCATACGATCTATGACATATACCATCTCTGCTTTCACAGAGCAGTTTAATGCTCATGATCTCCATTCACAGACTCACTGAATCTCAATGTTCAAAAATAGCACTTTGATCCAATTCCCTACATAATCTCCTCATTCATTGACCATCATCTCTGTCTGCAACAGAGGTAGGTCTGGTTTATTTGCCTGGTGAGTACAGGATAAAGAACTGGGTACACATAGCCAGTCCCTCCTTCGTCCTTCCTCTTGCGAGTGAGCTGCCCAGAAGGTTTACCTTCTGCTCTGCTCCCGCACAGACTTACAGGGGCAGCCTCTGCCCTGGGGCTTGCTCCAGGCCAGTGCTTCCTGTGTCTGGGTGGGGAAATGTATCTAATTAGGGGCCCTATTCACCTGCTGATATAGGTCACATTCTCCAATGTTAGCTTTATCAGTAATGAAGGTAATATTTTGGTTTAGCATTGCGTGATCAGAGTCAGTTCAGAGAACAGATTCTATTCTGGCAACTTTAAGCTACTTTAAAACTTTAAGGTATTTATTATAGGATATTAAATGGGTGATGGTATCGTAGGAAGAGCCGAAGAAACAGATCCTTCAGGAGTGAAAAGCCACACTGCCGAACTGAACCATCAACGGATCTGCTGCATCTTCCATGCATCGGGTGCCGGCAGCCACAGAACTTTACCTCCTTGGCCACAGTCAGGAAGCTGCCCCTCCTGCTGCTTCTCCTGAATCCACACTGGGCCTCCCCAGACCAGCGGCAGCCAAGTGGATGTGCGGTAACAGGCAGGCCTCCCACTGCACAGGGACCACTGCTAAAGTGACCATAGAGAAAGTGAGTGCCGCAGGAACATGCTTGCCCTGGAAGTGTAGACGCACCAGGAACATGCCTCTGACCCAGCCTCCCTTCCAGATGTCATGTGAATTCACCTGCACGGCCAAACCTGAAGCACACGCAGAACTCTAGCTGCAAGGGAGTTCTGACACCTAGTTCCCAGCTTTCCTGCTTCTGCAGGACACAAAGGCCCACAAGAACAAGGGTGGAATTATTGATGAGTTTATATTCTCCACATCTGTCTGCATGGTGGCTATGGTACAAATGCAAACCAGACTACCCAGGTTCAACCACAGCTCTGCCGTGCACTAATCCAACGGCCTTGAGCACACCACATACTTCAGTGTGCGTCAGGCTCTTCAGCCATCAAATGGGGATAATAATAGGAGCTACCTTATATAGTTATGAGGATTAAATATTCCCTCTGTTCAAACCCTTGCTGCCTGTTATCAGAAACTCAGAGACAGAATCAATGCAGATAGAGAGGGAAGCCTGGACATGTAAAACACACAGAACCGCAGCTGGCACATGGCAAGTGCCATGCAAGTGTCTGCTGCTACGGCTGCAAGACTTGGCCCCTCTCAAGCTCCTCCCTGATAATAGCTTAAGATTAGACATGCATGGTAGTGCTTAGGATGGGGGTGTGTGTTCAGTTCTGTATAGATCAACACATAATTAAATATGTTCAAATTCCTTAATAACAGCACCATCAAGAGGCCTGGTGTGTTTTGGGGGTGTTGATGACAGTGAAGAAAATGGAAGGGGGTGCCTGGCCGCACGCTCTGACTCCCAGGGTCTTTCCTGCCAATCAGACTCGTGTCTGTTTTCTCCGAGGACCATAAGCCGAGAGGGCCCAAGTAAGAAGGTGTCTGCAGGGGATGACTGGCTTCAACCATAATTCAATGTCCCGTCAGGAAGCTGGCCTGACAGCTGATGAGAACAAAATATAATTAAATGTCAACAAAAATGAACATGGGGGCTTCCCTGGTGGGGCAGTGGTTGAGAATCTGCCTGCCAATGCAGGGGACACGGGTTCGAGCCCTGGTCTGGGAAGATCCCACATGCCGCGGAGCAGCTGGGCCCGTGAGCCACAATTACTGAGCCTGCGCGTCTGGAGCCTGTGCTCCGCAACAAGAGAGGCCGCGATGGTGAGAGGCCCGCGCACCGCGATGAAGAGTGGCCCCCGCTTGCCGCAACTAGAGAAAGCCCTCGCACAGAAACGAAGACCCAACACAGCCATAAATAAATAAATAAAAATTAAAACAAAAAAACAAGTTCCATTTAAAAATAAAAAGAAAAAAGAACATGGCAGGGCAACAGCTGACATGCCAAGCTGGTCCCCAAGACCCCCTCCCAAGGGATGCCAATCATACCTAGCTGCTTCTCTGGGGTGATGGGGCCAAAAGGAACTGACATCAGATGCTGAGACAAAGGGAGCAGAGGTGTCTGGAGCACCTGGGAGAAGTGGGGTCCCCCCCTTGCAGGGCTGTGGGCTCCCCCTGCGGGCCAGAGGGCCCATGAGGAGTTCTTCCCGCAGTCTGGGGCCTGTGAGAGGAGTGGCCTTGAAGAAAGAGATCAGGGGCCATGCCCCACATCTGGGTTCTGGTCTGGCTTCCAGAACTGGAATACTGAGATGAGAGATCGTTGCCTGTTCCTCCTAAGAATTAGTCTTCCAAAAATGACAGCTACCATTCATTGAGTCTTTACTATGCACTAAGGCTGTGCTGATGGTTTTTTTAATATAAATTTATTTATTTATTTTTTGGCTGAGTTGGGTCTTTGTTGCTGCGCGCGGGCTTTCTCTAGTTGCAGCGAGCAGGGGCTACTCTTCGTTGCTGTGCGTGGGCTTCTCATTGCGGTGGCTTCTCTTATTGCGAAGCACGGGCTCTAGGCATGCAGGCTTCAGCAGTTGTGGCTCACGGGCTCTAGAGCGCAGGCTCAGTAGTTGTGGCACACAGGCCTAGTTGCTCTGAGGCATGTGGGATCTTCCCAGACCAGGGCTCGAACCCGTGTCCCCTGAATTGGCAGGCAGATTCTCAACCACTGCGCCACCAGGGAAGCCCCCCCCCCCCCGATTGTTTTTTAATTGCATTATCTTCATGTGCAGTTATGGAATGTTCCCTCCAGCCCCTGCCCCTGTACCCCAACTCCCATAATCTAGTTGGGAACATGGGAATCCAGAGACTCCATTTTTCCAGCTTCCTTTGCAACTTAGTTCGGCCACGTGGCATGTTCTCGTCAATGGAAGGTGACAGGTAGAGGTTTGTGACGTTGCACATCACAGCTGTTTAAAGAATCCGGCTCCACTTCCCCTTTCCCTGTCCTGAGGGCTGCAAAGAGGATGGAGAGTCAGCTTCATCCAAGGGGCAAGGCCTCAGTGTCTGGCAGAGCAACAAGGTAGAAGGAACCTGGGTTCCTGGTTCACGGGGTGGAGCTACCCTGGACCACCCTCCTCCAGACTTTCACGAAAGAGAAAATGCACTTGTAGCTTGTTTGCTGCCTTTCAGGACTTTTGTTACAGTACCTTAGCCTGTTCCCCTAACATGCTAATATATCTTCAGTGTTCACAGTAGCCTTGCAAGATAGGTATGACTTTCTCCCCATTTTATCAAGGAGAACTCCAAGGTTCAGAGAAGCTGCATGACTTGCCCAAAGTCACAGTAGTATGAAATGGCAGATGTGGGACCCGGTTCCAAATCTGGCTATGACCAAAGTGTATGCCTGGATCCAGTGCTCAGAGCTCATGCCTCCCCCTGCAGTCTCTGTGATGACAGCTCTTTACCTACACCTGTGCATTTAAAAAAATTTACCTACATCTGTGTTTATCAGGTTTAAAGAACCTGATATGTTCCCCCCAAAGAGAAAAGAAAGGAGGAGGCCTCCTTATCTTTCATAAAGCTGAGTGTTGGGGACTTGGGGATACAGGGCATGATAAATTAGGGCAATGAGTTGACCTGTTATTTTTGCCTCCATCCCCCCATTCTGGTCATAGCACACAGATTTTGCTGAGGGGACCTCTTCTGTACTCTCAATGCATGTGGCTCAGCCTGACTTGACTTACCCCACTGAGCCTGAGTCAGGCCGACAGACCCTCTGTCCCTGGTACTGGAGTTTTGGTGGAGACACACAAAGTCTTCACAGGCCCAGAGTCCATTCATCCCAACAGCAGACCCCAGCAAGACCATTCATAGGTCCCTGCTCCCTGGAATTCTGGGCTGCTCTGAGTCCTGACCCTTCCAAGCCTTGTTAATCAGCTCTTCCTTTGATTTGGAGAGCTCCGGCATGTCCTTCTAATCAATTTCCCCTCTGCTTACATTTCTTCTGAGGCTAGTCTATCTTCCTTGCAAAGGCCCTGCCTGATAGTTAGAGCTGCTCTGAGCCAAGGGCAGAGGGGGACGGCACAGACCACGTCCAAACATGACATCAAAGGTTCCAACCAAACCATCTGGGAGCCCCGGAGCTAGACTCAGAGACCAACAGCACGAGGCCAGGAGCTAGCAGGCCCAGAAATGGGACAGGAGACAGGTGAGAGGCTGGAGAGAGGATAAAGGACCGGGACTGAGTTGGGCGGGGGGATGTTTATCTTGCTGGGTTCTGGAGGTGCGTTCAGATAAAATGCTCCACGTTAATTAGGAAACAGGATCTGCCTTGGGGCTCTGTATGTCCTGGCATGTGGATGAGACTCTGGAAGGCTCTTGCTTGCTGGCTGTGCCCAGTGGCCCCGAGGCAACACGGTGAAGCGTTGGCCCATCCTGGAGCAGAGGGCGGCGTAGTGAGGAGCCCCAGTGAGAAGAGCACTTGGAAAGTACAATCGTAAAGCACTTGAGTGACTCCCCAGATGGAGCTGGATTTATGGGGCCCCGTTATGGCTCTGCCTCATTTTGGATGCAGAGATCCGGTTGGGGCATTATTCATGGAGGACAGCCCAAGCCACAGGCCCCTGGGGCAGAGGTCGTGTTCGAGGAGGGAGAGCGCATGTGTGACAGCTTCAGCAAGTCACTCCCTGGTCCTGCTTGGAGGGACCTCCAATGCGTGGACTTTCTGATCCTGAGTATCAGGGCCATCAAGCACACTGGGGGCTGGGGTGACAGTCAGGTCTGGTGCTGGCCAGAAGGTGGGATTGTTCATCAGTCATGGAGACAGCAGGGGACAGCAGTGAAGAGACAGTGGGTCTGAATCCTCCCTCTGCTAATTCCCAGCTAGGTGACCTAGGACAACTTCACTTCTCCAAGCCTCAGTTTCCTCATCTGTAAAATGGGGATGACAAAACTTTCCTCTTCCAGACATTGTGTGGACCAAGGGAGGCCTTTAGCACAGCACTTGCTGTATAATTAGCCCTCAGTAAGTAGTAGCCATGACAGAGTATTAGGCATAATAACGGAAAGATCTCACTTTTCTTGTAAATCACTTTTGCATTCATAATCGAGTTCTGTCTTCATGACCACCCTGGGAAGAGGACGGGTTAGATGGCAATGTTTCCAGGTTAGTGATGAGGGAACCAGGCCCCAAGAGGTCAAGGGGCCCTCCTGAGTCCCCACGTGGGCTGGGGACAGAGCCAGGACTTAAGTCAATGGCTTTCATTCCTGGGTCGTATCTCATTCTGAGTCTTGATGAGACCCTGCCTTCCAGACAGAATGGTGATGAGAATAACAGGCGCCGTTACTGGAGCTTACTGGGTGCCAGGCTCCTTGTCCTATCAGGCCCCTTGTCCTATTAGTGATCTTCTTTAACCCTGAAAAGAAGCCAGCTGCCCAAACAGGATCAATGTCCATAAAGAAGTCTTCAATGTAAACCATACGTCAACAACGATGCGGGGAAATGGAGGGAGGCTGCTCAGCCTTGGCACCGCTGACATTAGGGGCCAGACACTTCTGTGTGGGGCGTCCTGTGCACTGTGGATGGTTATCGGAACCCCTGATCTCTACTCACTGCACACACCCCAGTTAACCAAGACTGTCTGCAGGTTCTGCCCCGTGTTCCCCAAAGGCCCCTGGTTGAGAACCACTGCAGGGAGAGAACCAAGGAAAGCTTCCTGGAAGAGATCATTTTAAAAAGCAGGGTGTGGCAGAGGGAGGTTCTGGAAGGCTCAAGAGGAGAGCCCTCTTGAGTGCAGAGAAGGGGGAATTTCGGGGAGACCTTGCAGCAAATGTGTGGGCAGGCTGTCACAACCTACCCGGTGAAGCCCAGGACGTGTTGAGTGGCTACATCCCGAGAGGTCTGTTCTCCTCCTCCTGGGAAATGAAGGGTGGCCAGTCCTAAATCACATCCCTTCTCTCCCTGTCCCAGGAGCGCCCAGAGGCCCTCAGGCTAAGCGCTTAGCTGTCTCGTGAGCTGTGGATGGGGTGGACGCCACTTGCAACTTCACCTGCATCTGCACGGCTTCTTGCAACACTGACAAGTAAGGTTTGTCCCAACCATGTGAACTTGCTCCTGGCCTTGACTCCCTGGACCCAGGAAAGCAGAAAAGTCCCCAAGGAGCCTGTTGAGGTGCTATGGAGAGAGAATCACAGGGGTGTGGACGCACCCTGCGATGCTCTGTGTGGCTTTGGCGGATTGGCTGTCAAGACGTTCTGGAATCATCACAGGGCTCTGCTGGCTGCATGATAGAATGGTTCCTCTCACCACTGCAGTCTTTCTTTTTTTTTTTTTGAGACATAATTCATATAGCATAAAATTCACCTTTTACAAGTATACACTTTAGTGGTTTTTAGTATATTCACAAAGCTGTACAACCATCACCACTATCTAATTCCATAATATTTTCATCACCAGAAAGGAAATTCCTACCCCTTAGCAGTCACTCCCCATTTCCCCTCCCCCGAGTCCCAGCAACCACTAATCTGCTTTCTGTCTCAATGGATTTGCCTATTCTGTACATCTCCTATGAATGAAATCATACCACACTAGTCTTTTGTGACTGCCTTCTCTCACTTAGCACCATGTTTTCAAGGTTCATCCATGGTATAGCACGTGTCAGTACTTCATTCCTTTTTATGGCTGAAAAGATATTCCATTGTATTGACATACCACAGTCTGTTTCCTCACTCATCAGTGGATAGACATTTGGGTTTCCAACTTTTGGCTATTGTGAATAATGCTGCTGTGAACATTCATGTTTATATGGACATAGGTTTTCATTTCCCTTGGATATATACCTAGGAGTGGAATTGCTGGGTCATATGTAGCTCTTGGTTTCAAGATGATAAAAACCTTGAGATCACAGATTGGGGTATGCTTCCGGGTTGGAATTCTGGGCCCCCCTAAGTCCCTGCTCTGTCCCCGTGTGGCTCATCATGGAACTATCATTCCACCTTCAACACAGCCAAGTCTTTTAGAAGCTATTTATACCCCACCTTGAGTTTCCTCCCATGACACTGGTTTTCCAGGTACATAGGTATTCTGACAATGTCTCCATAATTCAGTAGAAGAAACATGTCAGGTACTTATAACTTCAATATGGCTTTGGGGACATCTATCATCTAATGCTGTTTTATTAGCTGAATGAAGATATGAAAATAAAGTAAGGGAAAGGAACTCTGATTAGGGTCTCTGAGGCTTCCTGTAAGATATCGTGTAAGATTCCAGAAATGAAACTAAATTTTACATAATTTTTTTAATTTAGTTAAAGCCTACTTTCCAAAAAAAAAAAAATTCTTAAGGGGCTTCCGGATAAAAGTCAAATTTGCTTGTTAATTACATCTTGAGCCCCACCCATGACATGAGAAGTTTTGTTTTCTTGACATTGACTTGATCTGATTAAGTTAATGGTCTGGGAGGTAATAAAATCCCCTCTTTGCAGAGCTAGCTCTGGCCAGGCCCATTTCTGATCATTTTAGCAACTCGACTGGGTCCTCTAAAAATTAAGTGGAAGTTAGCCTCAGACCTGGAGGTGCTTTTCCATTCCTTTACTGCTGGACCATGTCAATATTCTAAAGAGGTTTCGGCTGTTAGTCCTTTTTGAATAATTTATCATAGCTAATGAAAGCTTCAAAAATCGGCTAACATCAAAGCAAAGCAAAACAGTCATTCCCACAGGTGTCTAAAAGGAAGCCTTTCTGGGCAGAAGAGGTGAAAATACCTATTTCAGCTTCTGCAGCCCTCAAGTAAACGGGTGGATGGAGTTCATCTCCATCTAAGGAGTAATCATGGCACACCTACTGTGAAAGAATTAGATACAAAGTAGTATTAAGAGAGTGTAATGGACAGGATAGGATAGGTTATGTTGCAGTAACAAACAACCTCACCAATGTCAGAGGTTTAAAAGAAGGAGCATTTCTTTCTGCATCTCTGTTCATCTAATCCTGAAAAACAAAGCAAAGCTCACCTACAGGGGCTGTTGATTTCTGTTTGAAGAGGAGGATGTTTGCTGATGGGCTTTGCCAAGTTGCCCGATGCTACACTACATAATTATTTTCTATGTTATAAGCCAAGGACTTCATGAGACAGTGAGCTCTCTAATACGAGTGCAAGCCAGGTAAAGATAGGACTGTGTTTTCTACTCCTTTTTCATCAGCTTTGGTGTCTTACCAAAGGGCCAAGCATGCTGCAGGTGACCCAAAACTGTGTGAAAGGGCTTCCCTGGTGACGCAGTGGTTAAGAATCCGCCTGCCAATACAGGGGACACGGGTTCGAGCCCTGGTTCGGGAAGATCCCACATGCCGCAGAGCAACCAAGCCCGTGCGCCACAACTGCTGAGCCCACGTGCCACAACTACTGAAGCCCGTGCTCCTCAACAAGAGAAGCCACTGCAATGAGAAGCCCGAGCACAGCAACAAAGAGTAGCCCCCGCTCGCCGCAACTAGAGAAAGCCCGCGTGCAGCAACGAAGATCCAACACAGCCAAAAAAAAAAAAAAAAAAAAGCAACTGTGTGAAAGGCAGCAGAGCAGAGCACAGAGACAGAGGTTACACTCGTGGGTTTGAATCCTGCTTCCAGCACTCCTGAGCTGTGTGACTCAGTTTTCTCAACCTCTCTGTGCTTGTCCTCATCTGTGAATTAGGGGAAATAATAGTCCCTCCTTCCTGGTAGACAGTGAAAAGTAACTGAATTAATTAATGCCCGTCAAGCACCTAGAAAGGTCCCTGGTACCTTGTGGGCACCATATTAGTATTTGATAAGTAAATCATAAGAGTTAGCATCTTCTGAGTGTTGATTTAGGAATTGAACTAGGGATTATTTTATTGAATCCTCATAACAATTCAATGAAGTAGGCATATTATGATGACCATTTTGCAGATGAGGAAACCGAGGCTTGGAGAGGTAACCTTCCTGGGGTCCGATAACTTAGTAGAAGGTGGAGACAGAATTTCCACCCAGGTCTTCCTGACTCCAGGGCTGACAGCCCTTGCCTCGAAGCTATAGAACTTCTATTTGCAGAACGAAATAAAAAAGGCTTAGGTGAGCAATGCAGTGCCCGTTTTTCTTGATCTGATGCATTGTAAACTCTGTACTTTGTCTTCATTTAGTCCCTTAACATTCTTGGTTCCAACATACTTTCTAATCCTCTCCCATCGATCCATTTTTGTAGACTTTTGTCTCCTGGAATGGATTCTAGAATTCCACTGCACTGTCCTCCCGTTAGCACTTCTTGGACAAAACATAAATTAAAAACAGCACCACCCTCTCTCTCCCTTTCTATCTTCATGTGTGTTACTCAACTGGCCACCAAATGATACATCCACACAGTTCAATTCACAGCTTTGGAAACCCCTAAGGCCATGGTCACCATTTTCCACACACAGTGGATCTGGGAGCTGCTTTCTCCCGCTGAGCTGCCTGAAGCCTTGCTTCTCTGCTGCAGATGCAGAAAGGGGCAGGTCACACCATCTGTTCAAGCCTCTTTTTTTCCTTCTGTCAAGTTTGTGTCTTTCTTAAGTTCCCCCCTTCCTTTCTCACTCCTTCAGGTGACAGAGGGTGAGGACTGTTAATATTATGCAAAAGGCAGTTCTTTGAAGAAACATCTAATGAACAGACTTTCATGGTGTCACACTTGCTAACGGTGGGACAGTTATCTTCCGAAATATGGCAACCCACAGAGCTGAGCCGAACTCAGCTCTTTTGTGCTCTTTTGCAACAGAAACGCACCCAGAACTCTCCAGCAGATTCAGGGCTGTTGGAAGAACTGTCAGCTCCCCCAGTCTGTCTCACACACCCACAATGTGCCATCTCTGTTCTAGGGACTGGGGATCAGAGCTGGACAGGACGAGGTCCCTGCACCCACGGGGCTCACATCCAGGTGGGCAGGCGGACGTGTGGTTGTCATGGCTGATCTGAATGCAGGAGAGAGGCACGCGGCCTCACTGAGATGTGGGCCTTGAGGGGCCTGAGCTCTGGCTGGGGAAAGCCCAGGTTCAGGTGGGGAGAGGAGTGCCGGACAGGCCCACGCACAGGTCAGGGCCGTCCTGGATGGAGGCATATGATGCTTGTGTGCAGGAACGATACCCCGAGGCTTGTGTCCATGGGATTACAGAGCCCTGAGGGAGAGAAGGGGCCAGACTCAGAAACCGGAGGCTGGAAAGTAGCTGATTTGGCATTTCTGATCGGAGAAAGACAAAGTGCTGATGGGAACAGAGAAGAGGCAGGGACTCCAGACAAAGGAATAGATTTCCTTCCATAAGGAGCTCCCCACTAGTGGAGGCGGTGGGGAAGGACAGGCAATAAACAAACAAGCAATCCTATAATATGTAAAGTAGAAAGAAATACAAGGCAGGCTGTGGGGATGAAGAACAAAGTGTGAGAGAGGGGCTCCTCTTTCAGACAAGGCTTTGTTAAAGGTGACATCTGAGCAGAGACCAGAGTGAGGGGGGATAAGGAGAGGAGCAGACAGCATGTGCAAAGGCCCTGTGGCAGGAGAATGCTGGACCCATCACAGGAATAGCACGGAGACCAGAGGCTGGTATAGAACGAGCAGGGATGCGTGGCAGGAGAAGAGGGCAGAGAAGTAGATGGGAACCAGATCCCTTGGGCAGTGGGCGGGGGAGGAAGTGGGCAGATGTAGGTTTCATTTCGGAGGTTCTGGTGGATGGGAGAGAGCATGCACTTCGAGGGTTGCCATGAAGCCTGAGTTTGCAAATAAACTGCGGGGAGAAAAGCAAATCTGTGAATCAAAAATATAAAGGGCTTTCAAATCCATCTCCACGAGCCAGACGGGCACCTGCTACGTACCTTGCACGTAGTAGAAAAGTTTGCAGCTGGGCTTATGCACATTCCCACCGGCTGTAAGACCCGGGTTCCTGCTCTCCCGGTGGTCCGTTTGCACATTGCTCTCCGTGTAGCGTGTGCTTGCGTGTGCTGCCTCTCACGTCATCCTGCCTGTGAGGCGGTGCTGTGTCACCCAGTGGTGTGCTGGAGCTGGCTGCCCGGGCTCCTCAGCCGGGCATCCCTTCCCAGCTCTGCCACCGGGGACGTCAAGTTAGTAACCTAAGTGTTTACCCTGTGGAAACTGATGAATGCCACAACCAGCTGTTCCCTCTGCCACCTGGAGAGAGCTGGTTGTTAAACACTTACCAGCACACCACTGGCTATACCCATTTGGTAGAGGAGGCAGCCAAGGCTCAGGAGGGTAAAGGCCCACAGCACTGGGATGCTCCACGTCCAGAGATCTGCTGCCTTTTGACAGCTTGTGGATGATTCTGGTAGCAGACACTCCAGTGACAGTACATCATTTTGGATGCCATGGGAATTTTTAGGGATTTCCACATCCCTTTGGTTCCTAACTGCGTCTGGTTTAGATTAAGGCCAGAAATCCCCGTTGAGCTTTCCATGTAGTGGGTGACCCCTGTGCTAACCCCTGATGGCTACAATCACAAGAGGGCACCTAGAAAACCCTGTTGGAGGGTAGGTGGGGGGAGCCACCTCCAAACCAGGCTGTATCCTTAGGAGACAGGAGAGGAAAGCAGGGAAGCAGAGGCTCAAGGTGAGACTTTAGCAAATGCCACTTCTATAACTGCTTGTGAACAAAAGGTCAGGCCCTGTGGTGTTACTTTTGATTACGCTGAGAAAAACCAATCCAGTTTTTAATTTCCTCAAGTGGAGGCTATAGGCTATGTGGGTTCACAGGGCGCCGAGAGAGGAGGGGGCAGCCTGAGACGGGGAGGCTTGTTTTCCCGAGAGACCACCTAGAGGGCACTCTTTGGGGCTGCTCAGGGGTCCTGTCTACCCCAAGTTCTCACTGGCTTCAAATACAAACTGGGCCCTGTTCTGACCTGTCTTACGCCAGAGGTAAGGAAGGCTCCACTACAGGAAGAATAAGAGCAAGCATTTATTGTGCACTTACTGTGTGCCATGTACTTTATATACATATTTACACACCGACACACGCCTATTACTCATGTCATCCTCACACGCCCTGTGACTAGAAACTCCCTCTATCCTCATCCCCACGTTACAGCAGTGCGAACAGATGCAGAGAGAGGTTAAGTAATTTGTCTGAGGTCACACAGCTAATAGGTAGGAGAGCTGGGTTTGAACCTAGCTAGTCTGGCTCCAGATTCCCAGACCCTAAATCACTAAACTGCATGGGATAGGGGGATGCAGAGATTAGCCACGATGCCTTAGGAAATGCTCTGAACGTGTACAACATCTCCTCAAAGGAAACTGGGAAGATGCTGTGGGTGCCCGGGGCTCCTCCAAACCCCTCGCTCCTCTGTCCAACAAAGCCAGGCTACCCCCAGAGACGCCAGCGAGGAGGCCTGATTTGTTGCCCTCAGGGTTTCTTGACGGGGCCGCTGCCATAGTCTCCTGGGGGTCCCTGCCTCCAGCCTTGCCTCATCCACGTCACTGCAGAAGGGTGTCCATCTCCATCATCCCCCTGTAGAGAACTGTCAATAGCTGCCCTGCCTGAACACGGCACATGGCCTCGCCGGCCTGACTGTCATCTCCCTCTGCTGCTTCCCCAGCACTGTCGCACCAACCGTGTCCAAATGCCCACTGCTCTCCCTGCCTCCGTGCCTTTGCACATGCTGTTCCCTGTGTTTGGAGCACCCCTCCCATTTTCTGCACCCGCTAGTTCCTCATGATGCTACTCAAGGTTCCGCCCCTTCCTGGAGCCACCCTGACTTCTAGGTTGAAATGAGGGACCCTCGGGGCTCCCACTGCACCCGGGAGATAGGCACGGAACTCCTCCACCCCTGTGTGGTCACTGATATTCTTGTCTGCCTGCCTGCTGGGCTGTGAGAGTCTTTGGGGGCAGGGATCGTGTCTCGTGCATGTTTGTTTCCTTACCGCCCAGCACAGTAACTGACACTCTGCCCCTGCCAATTAAGTAGGTGCTTAATAAACATTGAATAAATGAATGAATGGATGGATGAGTGAGTGGCTGGCCACCTTTGGATGATCTGCCTTTTCAACCAGGTAGCAATTCTGATTCATGTCCTATATCTGACAGCCAAAGGCAGCCCTGTGCTTTGACGGTGAGTGAGGGTGAGAAGGGTGTTTGAAGGGGAGGATCAGGGGTAACATGAAAGGGGCCAGAGCAGGCGTTTTGAAAGTACAGTCACAGTCATGACAGTCGAAGTCCCCGCAGACAGAGGTCACAGGGGCGAATGCAGCTGCTCCTCTGGAAAGGCGCACCCCACTCCCACGCCGGGAGATCACACAGCAACAACAAGGATCCCCCCAGCCGCTGCCACGGGATCAAGCGCAGGGCCCGCGGGGCTGTGCGTGCAGAGATTAAAGGCTGGCGGTGCTCCTTCCGCCCGGGAGGCCCAGGAGTTGCTCTCCCACCGGCGACAGGATGGATTAAGGCCTCGGATGTTCCGGAAGCTTGCCCAGCTCCGTAACACCGCCTGCTTTTGCATTCTCCCGGGGCTGAGTCCTCGCTCACGTCCTCGTGGAGCCCTGGACGTTTTCAGTGCTGGGTTACTGGGAACTGTTTGGCCAATTGGAAGGAGGTGACAGGGAGAAGGAAGGCACGTCCAGCGAACCGGGTGACATTCTTCCACCAGGTCTCGAGACTCGGGGTTTGGAAATCACGAGGATGCTCACAGGTAGAACATGCTGGTCCCTTAGCCCAAGAGAGCTGTTGAGGAGTATTTTGAATAGTGTCACCAACCAGCTAATACGTTTGGAAAGAGTTGTCCGAGGATGAGGCCCATAGTGACATTTCGGGACGGAAAAAGGAGCAAGCTGAGTGGTTTCCGACACGGACGTGTCCCTATGAGGTCTTCCCAGAAAAGCCCCTGCCAACGCCGCTCACCTGGCCTCCGGGTGTCTGGAGGATTTCCCCACCCTTTGGTCCTTCATGATGCTCGGCAGCGTTCAGGACATGAGCGCTGGTCCCTGGGTAATGTAATGTTAATAAACCGCGCCAGGAGCACGGCTGTTCAAACGGATTAACAGCGATGGGACAGAGTTCAAAGAGGGACGGCTTGTGATGACTGAGAGCATCTCGAGGCCGTTCAGTTAGGCACACCACGAGCGAGAAAGGAAATGGAGGTGGAACAGGATGAGACTCAGGTAAAATGCCAGCCTGCCTCCCCCAGAAGCCATCTGTCCTTCCAGCTCCGGGAAACCTGGCCGGCGGGACTCGGACAATGACACCAATGACTTCTAAACAAAAGAACCGTCACACACCTTAAGTTAACAGGAGCCCTTCACTTTTCAAGGTGCTGTAAACATCCTGGAATCAGACAGCGGTGATGGTTACACAACCTTGTGAATAGACTAAAAACCACTGAATCGTACGCTTTAAAATGGCGAGTTTTATGGTATGTGAATTGCATCACAGTAATAAAAAAGTGGGAAAAGCCCCCTTATTCCATATCCCACCATGGGTCAGGAAATGCAAGGTACAGCAAGATATGGTGACTTGGTTATAGGAAACCATGTTGCAGCAAGAATGGAAACAAATAAAAGAACCCTTTGAAAAATTGTGAAAAATTGGGTACCTGCAGCGTTTTCAGCCAGGGGACATCCTTCAATTACACCAACATATTTACTGTGCGCCAGATACCTTCTAGACTTTGGGATTAAAGGAAGATGAAGAGACCAGGGACCTAGGCCTCAGAGAAAGAATGGGGAAAGAGACAGGAAAACAAATCACTAGGCAGGAGGCAGAACATGTCATGGGCAGTGAGAGGCTCTGGGGGTTTAGTCCTAAGGACACGCATAGGAAGGTGAAGTCCCAACAGGTCACGGGGACCAGGGAACGAGATGCAGAGAACCACAGGGTTTGGGATGGACCTTGAAGGACAGGGGGCATCCTAGAGGTGGAAATGCTTCAAGAGGGTGGTCCAGATGGAAGGAACAGCAGCGGCAAAGGCTCAGCAGCTGGAAAATACAAGATGTTTTAATTCGCCTGCAAAGCAGGGTGTGTGGAGGGCAGCAGAGGAAGGTAGGTCTGGAAAGGAGTAGGGCTGCGTGTACAAGCTGACGGGAATGGGGTGGATTTGGTCTGTTTCAGGTGTGTCCTTCCCTGCCTCTGGGGTGCTTCTGGCTTTAAATAGTGAGGTGGACAAGGTCTGCTTTGAGGTGCCCTCCTGGCATCCCCCTGCCCTCAAGGTCCTCCACTTTGGCCAGCATTCCCCCCGGAAGAGGTGCAGTGAATATTAGATGAGAGAAAGAATGAGTGAAGCGGTGAACAAATGAATGAGTGCTGTTGACATGTAAGGCTCTCATGCCCATATCCAGACTAACCTGTCTATGTCCCATCCCTTCAGGACTCTGCTAGATAAAAGAGCCAGATAATCTAGTCGAGTGTTCCCAGGAAGGCATTGCAGGAAGTTAATGGTAACCCTCTTGGTAAGATGACGGCATCTGTAAACCCAGGGGATTCTGAGGGCAGCGCCTTAGGCACAGGGTGTGCTGGGCAGAGGTCTGTCTGTCTACACGCCTCAGATCACACTGCCTCTCTTCTTAGGCCTGACCTGTGTAAGCGTCTTAAAGATGATGCAGTTGTGGAAGAAAAGCCATCTCTGGCTTGCAGGAGAGAGTTGGCAGCAGCAGACTCGTGGTGGCCAGGCCTCTGCGTTGCATGCTTTCACGGGGCCCTTCAGGGCCTGGTGCTCTCAGCACTTGCTGGGTCTCCGTGCATGTTTTATTCATGCGGACAGGTGACTGCAGCTCACGCCTCATCACGCTAACAGCCTGATGTAGGGAAAAGAAAACCTTACGAGCATTTGTGCCGCTTCGATCTTCTTGGTCAGAGACTGTTCCTGAAGGAACGGGAACAGCTGCCACCTCAAGAATTCCATGTACCTGCCGTGGCTTCCCTGGAGCACCGCTTAGTATCTGTGGTTAATCACAATTCATTTGGGCCAAACATTTCTCTTCCATGCCCCTCTCCTGTTGAAGTCCAAACCACCTTTTTCTACCTGCCACATACTTGTCTTTCGGCTGTGCTCCTCCTGGAGAGAGAAATCTGGGGCTAACCAAGCAGGTGAGTTGATGGGGCTGGAAGCCTGGGAGCCACGGCTGGCCCATCTCTAGTTCCTGGGGGTGGGGGTGGGAGTGAGGACGGTGACACAGAGGCAGGGCTGGCTTCCTGAGCATGTGACCTGTGCAGCTGCGCAGGACCCCACGCTTAGAAGCACTTCGTGCTTGGTTTAATGCTCTGCTGTTGCCGTTTTGAAATTCTTAATACTTTCTGAACACAGGGTCCCGTGTTTTCGTTTTTCATGGACCAGCAAACTACATAGCGGGTCCTGCACGGAGGCCAGGCTTTCACCTCTGATCGGCTTGGTTTTCTTCTGGGGCCACTGACATGGTCCTTACTCTGGCTGATCCTTCAAAAATGTTGAATCATTGATACTGATGCTTCTACTGAATTAGTTCCCTTCATGTGTCCCACGTCCACTGCCCTGGTCAGCTCTCACCACCTCTTTCCCGGGCTACTGTGGATCCCTGACTGGGCTTCCTTCCTCCGGCCTCTACCCACTCTTGAGCCATCCAGAATGATGCCAGTCAACAGGACTGTGATGAGGCATAGCTGTAGGGGTGCCAGCATCTAGGACCCACAGTGAAAGGTCCCCAGAGCACCCCTGGAGTTCAAGGCAGAGGCCCCACGTAGCAGCTGTTAATTGCAGAACAGCTAACAATCGTGCCCATGTTCCAGGTACCGCACTCAGCACCTCACCTGCTTGGACTCAAAACATTTAATCATTACAACAACCTCAGAAGCAGGTATTAGTACTCCTGTCATTTTATGGGTGGGAAAGACGACGCTCAAAGAGATTAAGCCAAACACACCAGGTAAGAACAGGGATTCCAGAGACAAGATCTCTGGTTCAAATGCCAGCTTGGTTATGACTACATCTTGACTTTGGGCAAGTTATTCAGCTATGCCTTGGTTTTCTACTTATAATATGGGAATTATAAGAAAAACACCTACTTCATAGAGTTGTAAATCTCAGGATTAAAAGAGTCAATATAGGTAAGGTACATAAAACATTCCTTAGTACTGGCCAAGTATAATATATGTGTTAATACACATATCGATAATAACAACCCAAGGTCCCACGGGTAGAAAGTGGTAACAGTAGCAAAGAACCCAGAGAATCAGAGCTCCAAGTCTGTGGGTTTAATCACTGGGCAATACTGCCTTCCACGAAGGGAACCAAGCATGCCATGGTGAAGGACGTCCGCAAAGCATGCCTGATTCAGTCTAAATCTAGAGATGCTGAAGTCAAGAGCCGGAAATTAAAAAGCAGAAGAATGTGATTCCAAATGTTGACTCTTATCCCTAAATATACGCTGTGCCTTTAGCTCAGAAATGGGTAATTTCGCAGCACTTCTAATGGCACTTCACTCTTAACTAGAAAATTCACCATGGCATATTTCCGTAGACTAACAACATCGTTACAATATGAGGTGTCAGCACAACATCCTTCTATTCAATGTCTTGCAGGAGAGCAGGGGAGAGTGCCAGGGTTATGTGAGAATTACAGGGTGTGCAAACTGTTCAGGCACCGCCGTATACAAAGGTAGTTTTTTCTTTATCCTGATTTAGTGAGTCAGGAAAGAGAGCGAGTGAGCGCATTTTAAAGACAGGCATCAGGTTATTTAGATGCAGGGCAGTGGCCTTTTTCTGTTAAATGCAGATGAAAATGAAATGTGCTTACAGTGGCTCCTTATTTGAGCTAAATTTTCTTGCCATCTATTCAAGGTGCCAAATTGCCATGACTGGTTTGGCCCAGCGTGGGGTTTCAGCTCTGTGCTCCCAGAGGATGTGCAATTGAGGACGTGCGTGCCCCAAATTAACTCCAATCCCGGTGAAGAACGGATCGCTTCAGTGCCATATGCAAAAATCACACTGCCATTCCCCAAACTACAGATGTCCTTGAAGCCAGTGACAGCACCGCCCAGCTCAGAAAATATTCACTATAGAGTCACCAATGGGAGAAGGCATATGAGGCAGAATTGTTAATAATTATCAGCCAGTACTGCAGGTGGCCAAGATATGAATGACATCAGATTTAGAAAGGACATCAGATTTAGACTGTTGTAAGATGAAGTTGGGGAGTCATGCTACGTAGGAACTGATTTGACTAAGTAAGTGGTTTCATAATAAGAATTATAATTATAATAATGATAAGAATTCCCGGACTTCCCTGGTGGCGCAGTGGTTAAGAATCCGCCTGCCAATGCAGGGGACACAGGTTCGAGCCCTGGTCCGGGAAAATCCCACATGCCGCAGAGCAACTAAGCCCGCGAGCCACAGCTACTGCCCGTGTGCCACACTACTGAAGCCCGTGCACCTACAGCCTGTGTTCCGCAACAAGAGAAGCCACCGCAATGAGAAGCCCACACACCGCAACGAAGAGTAGCCCCTGTTCGCCACAACTAGAGAAAGCCCACACACAGCAATGAAGACCCAATGCAGCCAAAAATAAATAATAAAAAAAAAAATTCCCTTTTATTGAGCACCTACTATATACTAGGCATTTTGCTAAGTGCACTATGCATAGGGATGTCATTTAATCCTTACAAGGATCCTGCAAGATGGTTATTACTAGTCTCATTTTGCAAATGAAGAAACGAGTTCAGAGATGTTGAGTAACTTGTTGCATAGACACTAAGTGGCAGGGTGAGGTTGCAATCCAGATATAGTTGGCTGTAAAGTCCATGTCTTCTGTCTCTTCACAGTGCTCTATGCTATTATTGTTTTTTCCTAAGCTCATCTAGGCAGCAAGAAACATTGCCACTACTATACTAATAACAATTAAAGAACAACAATGAAAGCAATAACAACCACTTTAAGAGCTAAGAGCTCGATGTATATTATTTAATCTTCACAACATTTGTATAAGATAGGTATTACTTTCATCTCCATTTTAGAGGTGAGGAGACTGAGGCTTACAGAGGGTAAATAATTGGTCCTGGACTACATAGACAGAGAGTTGACCATAAGGTCTGCAGTGGGGCAGATGGAGAAAAGATGAGAAGGTGTTGGTCAAAGTCAATGCAGGACGGTCACTGGGGATAGGGAGCACCATGAAGTTTCCACTGAGCTTCCATAATGCCAGAAGAATGGACTTCTCCTGAGGTGTCCATGCGTCCAACAGGGTAAGACCTGGCAGCCATATTTGTTCTCTCTGACACCACCCTCAGGCCATAGCTGATTGGATCCTGGGTGAACATCTGACCCAAGCCATCCAGTGAGGTTCTTTCTCTCAAGAATTTGAACTGAGAGGCACTGAGCCTGGTGCCTGTTGCGTGCCGAGTCTGGTCAATGGCAGGAGTGTCCAAGGGACGGTCAAAAAAGTCCAGTTATGGAGGTCCATGGGGCTGCCCTGCTTCCCAATGTTCTTAAGGCGTGGCTGTCAACATTTTTTAGACTCCATGAGACACACTAATATTCCTCCCATGAATTCCTCTTCTACTTAATTTAGCTTGCATTGGTCCTTGTTACTTGTAGCCAAATGAATCTTAGTTAAAGACCACCACCTCTTCTTAAGCACTGTCTAGAAGCTTGACTAATATTTGCATCTTAATCTCCTAACATACCTCTAAGGTATTATCTCATTTTATAGATGTTTTAAAAATATAGCAACATGGATGGACCTAGAGAGTATCACACTAAGTGAAGCAAGTCAGAGAAAGACAAACATCATATGATCTCACTTATATGTGGAATTTAAAAAAATGATACAAATGAACTTGTTTACAAAACAGAAATTGACTCAAAGACATAGAAAACAAACTTATGGTTACCAAAGGGGATGGGATGGGGCAGAGGGATAAAGTAGGAGTTTGGGATTAACAGATACACACTACTTTATATAAAATAGATAAACAACAAGATCCTGCTGTATAGCGCAGGGAACTATATTCAATATCTTGTAATAATCTATAATGGAAAAGAATCTGTAAAAGAATATATATATACATATATATTAAACATGCATAACTGAGTCACTTTGCTGTACACCTGAAACTAACACAACATTATAAATCAACTATACTTCAATTTGAAAAAAAAAAGGTGAGTAGTCAAGCTGAGCTTGAAATCAAGATGTATTAGATTTCTAGAACTATGTCTTTTTAGTTGTCTAAAGAGGCTGTCTTTGGGCTTGGTGATATCACTCCAGCACAGCAGCTACATTTATTCCCGCCAGTCCCAGAATTGCCCTTGTTAAATTTCCAGGTTTCTCTGATGCAGGACCAGTCACTTGAGTTGTTGTGCCTCACCTTTAATCCAGGGAGAGAGGAGGAGGTGCTGCAGAAAGCGTGTGCCTCCCCAGAGCCCCTCTGTGATGGTCAGTGTCATATGCCCACTTGGCTAGTCTACAGTCTCCAGTTATACAATCAAACACTCACCTAGGTGTTGCTGTGAAATTATTTTATAGGTGTGATTACAGTCCATAATCAGTCGACTTTAAGTAAAAGAGATTATCCTAGATAATCTGGGTTGGCCTGATAAGATCAGTTGAAAGGCTTTAAGAGCAGAGCCAAGGCTTCCCTGATGAAATTCTGCTGTGGCAACAGCTTCATCCTGTACCCAAGAATTCCAGCCTGCCCTTCAGATTTCAGACTTGCCTTGCAATAAATGTATTGCCTTCTGATAAATCTCTTAATATATATCTCCTCCTGGTTCTGTTTCTCGAACTGAACCCTGACTGGTACACCATCCTTAGGGGCTCCCTGCTGTCCACAGGTGAGGACCCACCTTTGGACATGTTCTCTACCCACCTCTCTAGTTTGGTCCTTAAGATCCTGATGTATCACACTCTCCCTGGCTCCAGACTCAGATTCATGCCCCTTCACCCCTATAACACTCCCCACCAGGCCAGGTCGCTCATGCTTCTAAGCATTTCTTTCTGCCAGGAATCCCACACCATGCCTGCTTGCCAGAAAATGCCTACCCTTCAGCCAGGACTCAGCTCAGGCCCACCTCCTCCATGAAGCCTTCCCTGGATTCTTTAGGCAAGCCATGGTGCTTTTCCCAGTATACTCAGACTGACAGCAGTAGGATTATTTCTTAGCATTTTTCTTTTTCCTTGGCTTGGCAATTCTCTCTTCAAGGACAAAGAGTGTGCCTTTCATGTCTTATCTGTAGCTTATCTGGTTCAGGACCTGGCACACAGATAAATTTTTGTTCAATAAATGCATGAAGGCAGGCATCTGTGCCTAGGGTCTGGTTTTTGCAGAAGGTATGTTCTGGGGCAGAAAGAGATCCAACCACACATGGCTTCTCAGGGTCACCTTGCAAAGGCCAGCGGTCTTTATCAGTTCTCTGCACATGGGCTCTTCCTCTTTGCAGGGGCTCAATCTGACAGAGGAGCTTCTGTTGGTGAGATTTCCCTGGCCTCTCCGCCTGGCTTGGGGCTCCATTATTAGGGTGAATTCCTGCATGACCTTTAAGATTAAAACTAAATGTTCTGATCTTTCCCCAGGCAGGTATTAGGTGCTGGAAATGGCATTTTGCAGGGACTATGTTCAGTAGCAAATTCCAAATATCAGCCTCATCACATTCTGACATGTTACAGCCCATCTGAGCTGGGGTTACTCTGTGCATTTCAAGGCTGGGCACTGTAAAGGCAGCAATTTTCTCTTTTACACGCTGGCTCCAGTGGCACCACTCCTGAGTCCTTGGAGAAGCTGCCGTCAAGGGAAATGAGACCCTTTGGTGTTGCCTCTCTCTGCTGGGACTGCCAGAGGGAAGAGGGTCATCAGCAAACAAAGTTTAGCAGGGCTGTCGGGAAAAATTAGCCCTTCTGAAGATGCTAACAGGCCTTCTGCCATCGTCTGTGATGAAAACATTTGTGATGAGGTTGGGGGGAATGCCTCCACTCTGGGGTTCCTCCAGCAACTCAGGGAAACCACACATGCCCTTAATCAGGAAACACATGAAGAGTTCCTAAATTTGGACTCCTTTGATTAAAGGAAAGACCTAATTAGATAATTGTCTCCATGGAAACCTAGGTATATTTATTATTGCTTTTATAAGCCTCTTCAGTTACTCGGAGGAGGGAACACACTTTCACTGTTGTCCAAGTTCGCAAGGGAGCCGCGTCTCAATGAGCTGCTAAGAACCATGAATAAGCAGCCGCTCACTTTAGGTAAATACATTTGCCTAAGGAGGGTGGAAGTCTCATTCTCAGCATTGCAAACAACTCCTGGTTCCAACCAATAATAACTGATGCTAATAATAGCAAATGTGTACAGAGCATTCTTTATATGTGCCAGGCAGCTGTAACCCTTTACAACAGGTCTGTGTAGCTGGCTCCATTCTTACACCCACTTTACAGATGAGGACACTGAGGCTCAGGGAGGTGAAGAGACTTGCTCAGACATAGAACTAGAAATGGTAGAACCACGGCTGGAAGGCACACAGCACGGCCCCAGGAGCTCAGCCCACATGTGAACTAACAATTATTGATGATTTTTATTACTGAGAACTGAATTCGTATTATTGTATTAAAAAAAATTCAAGATTTTCACTTGCTCTCTTGATCGGTTTTAAGGGGACAAATGATTACTGGGTGAAATGAGTAGCCTCATCATTACCATTCGACCTTGAATTTGTTTGAAGACTGAGGAGCCCACCTCCTGGTTGCACACCAGCCTCCCCACCCCAGTTTTCAACATCTTCATACGCTGTTATAAATTAGGCCGGTTTATAGCTATTCAAATTGCATTCAGATCCTGCATTTGTAAAGGCCGCTTAGGCACAGATGTTCCTAGTTGTAAATATTCTCTTCTGACGTTGACCCTGTTCTTAGAAAATGCAATGATTCATTTTAAAATTTGGGAGTCAAAAAGTCTTTAAAATGGGGGTATGATTTCTTAGCACTTGAAACTGAGGTTTATGCCTTTTAATGCATGTTTTTCACTCCCGGGCTCCTTCAGCTCCCCCTCTCCCTCCACGTAGCATCCTCTGGGTTCTTCTAACTCTGCTGCAGGCCTGCAGGAGATGTTTTGCTTTTCCAAGAGCACCAGATCCTCTGAGCTTTTCTCCTCTTCTCTGTTTCTAAGTCAAGATAAAGATTACTTCTTAACTTTAGAGTTTTATCTATTTCTTCCCCAGTCAATAGTAGAGATCACGGGGCTTCCCTGGTGGCGCAGTGGTTGAGAATCTGCCTGCCAATGCAGGCGACACGGGTTCGAGCCCTGGTCTGGGAAGATCCCACATGCCGCGGAGCAACTAGGCCCGTGAGCCACAATTGCTGAGCCTGCGCGTCTGGAGCCTGTGCTCCGAAACAAGAGAGGCCGCAATAGTGAGAGGCCTGCGCACCGCGATGAAGAGTGGCCCCCACTTGCCGCAATTAGAGAAAGCCCTCACACAGAAACGAAGACCCAGCACAGCCATGGATGGATAAATAAATAAATAAAATTAAAAAAAAAAAAATAGTAGAGATCAGGATTCAATCCACTCCTGGCTGGTGATCACGTCATTGTCCCTAAAACGTCAGAAGGAAAGTCTGCACGTGCACAACAATCACTTCTCAGTGTCCACAGTGTGCCAGGCGCTGTGCTAAATATACTGAAAGATTTCATTTTGCTCATGCGTCCTTAGTATCTAGAATAGTACTTCACTTTAATTGCTAAATGCCTATGTCCCACGAAAGACCTAAGATGTTTACTTATAGTATCTTGCTTAATTCTCACACCAGGATTGGTTCAAGATGGCGGAGTGGAAGGATGTGCTCTCACTCCCTCTTGTGAGAGCACCGGAATCACAGCTAACTGCTGAACAATCATCAACAGGAAGACACTGGAACTCACCGAAAAAGACACCCCACATGCAAAGACAAAGGAGAAGCCACAATGAGATGGTAGGAGGGGCGCAATCACAATAAAATCAAATCCCATAACTGCTGGGTGGGTGACTCACAAACTGGAGAACACTTACACCACAGAAGTCCACCCACTGGAGTGAAGGTTCTGAGCCCCATGTCAGGCTTCTCAACCTGGGGGTCTGGCAACAGGAGGAGGAATTCCTAGAGAATCAGACTTTGAAGGCTAGCGGGATTTGATTGTAGGACTTCGACAGGACTGGGGAAAACAGAGACTCCACTCCTGGAGGGCACACACAAAGTAGCGTGTGCATCGGGACCCAGGGGAAGGAGCAGTGACGCCATAGGAGACGGAACTAGACCTACCTGCTAGTGTTGGAGGGTCTCCTGCAGAGGCAGGGGGTGGCTGTGTCTCACTGTGACGACAAGGACACTGGCAGCAGAAGTTCTGGGAAGTACTCCTTGGTGTGAGCCCTCCCGGAGTCCACCATTAGCCCCACCAAAGAGCCCGGGTAGGCTCCAGGGTTGGGTCGCCTCAGGCCAAACAACCAACAGGGAGGGAACCCAGCCTCATCCATCAGCAGACAAGTGTATTAAAGTTTTCCTGAGCTCTGCCCACCAGAGCAACAGCCAGCTCTACCCACCACCAGTCCCTCCCATCAGGAAACCTGCACAAGCCTCTTAGATAGCCTCATCCACCAGAGGGCAGACAGGAGAAGCAAGAAGAACTACAATCCTGCAGCCTGTGGAACAAAAACCACATTCACAGAAAGATAGACAAGATGAAAAGGCAGAGGGCTATGTACCAGATGAAGGAACAAGATAAAACCTCAGAAAAACAACTAAATGAAATGGAGATAGGCAATCTTCCAGAAAAAGAATTCAGAATAATGATAGTGAAGATGATCCAGGACCTCAGAGAAAGAATGGAGGCAAAGATCGAGAAGATGCAAGAAATGTTTAACAAAGACCTAGAAGAATTAGAGAACAAACAAACAGAGATGAACAATACAATAACTGCAATGAAAACTACACTAGAAGGAATCAATAGTAGAATAA
Organism: Eubalaena glacialis; assembly: GCF_028564815.1. Taxonomy (NCBI): domain Eukaryota; kingdom Metazoa; phylum Chordata; class Mammalia; order Artiodactyla; family Balaenidae; genus Eubalaena; species Eubalaena glacialis. Next base: position 183,883,185 of record NC_083718.1, read on the forward strand.
CTGAGGCAGAAGAACGGATAAGTGACCTGGAAGACAGAATGGTGGAATTCACTGCTGCAGAACAGACTAAAGAAAAAAGAATGAAAAGAAATGAAGACAGCCTAAGAGACCTCTGGGACAACATTAAACACAACAACATTCACATTATAGGGGTCGCAGAAGGAGAAGAGAGAAAGAAAGGACCAGAGAAAATATTTGAAGAGATTATAGTCGAAAACTTCCCTAACATGGGAAAGGAAATAGCCACCCAAGTCCAGGAAGCACAGAGAGTCCCATACAGGATAAACCCAAGGAGAAACACGCCGAGACACATAGTAATCAAATTGGCAAAAATTAAAGACAAAGAAAAATTATTGAAAGCAGCAAGGGAAAAATGACAAATAACATACAAGGGAACTCCCATAAGCTTAACAGCTGATTTCTCAGCAGAAACTCTACAAGCCAGAAGGGAGTGGCATAATATACTTAAAGTGATGAAAGGGAAGAACCTACAACCAAGATTACTCTACCCGGCAAGGATCTCATTTAGATTTGATGGAGAAATCAAAAGCTTTACAGACAAGCAAAAGCTAAGAGAATTCAGCACCACCAAACCAGCTCTACAACAAATGCTAAAGGAACTTCTCTAAGTGGGAAACACAAGAGAAGAAAAGGACCTACAAAAAAAACCCCAAAACAATTAAGAAAATGGTCATAGGAACATACATATCGATAATTACCTTAAACGTGAATGGATTAAATGCTCCAACCAAAAGACACAGGCTTGCTGAATGGAAACAAAAACAAGACCCATATATATGTTGTCTACAAGAGACCCACTTCAGACCTAGGGACACATACAGACTGAAAATGAGGGGATGGAAAAAGATATTCCATGCAAATGGAAATCAAAAGAAAGCTGGAGTAGCTATACTCATATCAGATAAAATAGACTTTAAAATAAAGAATGTTACAAGAGACAAGGAAGGACACTACATAATGATCAAGGAATCAATCCAACAATTATAAATATATATGCACCCAACATAGGAGCACCTCAATACATAAGGCAACTGCTAACAGCTATAAAAGAGGAAATCGACAGTAACATAATAATAGTAGGGGACTTTAACACGTCACTTACACCAATGGACAGATCATCCAAAATGAAAATAAATAAGGAAACAGAAGCTTTAAATGACACAATAGACCAGATAGATTTAATTGATATTTATAGGACATTCCATCCAAAAACAGCAGATTAACTTTCTTCTCAAGTGCGCACAGAACATTCTCCAGGATAGATCACATCTTGGGTCACAAATCAAGCCTCAGTAAATTTAATAAAATTGAAATCATATCAAGCATCTTTTCTGATCACAATGCTATGAGATTAGAAATGAATTACAGGGAAAAAAACGTGAAAAGCACAAACACATGGAGGCTAAACAATACGTTACTTAATAACCAAGAGATCCCTGAAGAAATCAAAGGGGAAATCAAAAAATACCTAGAGACAAATGACAATGAAAACACGACGATCCAAAACCTATGGGATGCAGCAAAAGCAGTTCTAAGAGGGAAGTTTATAGCTATACAAGCCTACCTAAAGAAACAAGAAAAATCTCAAGTAAACAATCTAACCTTACACCTAAAGGAACTAGAGAACAAAGAACAAACAAAACCCAAAGTTAGCAGATGGAAAGAAATCATAAAGATCAGAGCGGAAATAAATGAAATAGAAACAAAGAAAACAATAGCAAAGATCAATAAAACTAAAAGCTGGTTCTTTGAGAAGATAAACAAAATTGATAAGCCATTAGCCAGACTCATCAAGAAAAAGAGGGAGAGGACTCAAATCAATAAAATTAGAAATGAAAAAGGAGAAGTTACAACAGACATTGCAGAAATACAAAGCATCCTAAGAGACTACTCCAAGCAACTCTATGCCAATAAAATGGACAACTTGGAAGAAATAGACAAACTCTTAGAAAGGTATAACCTTCCAAGACTGAACCAGGAAGAAACAGAAAATATGAACAGACCAATCACAAGTAACGAAATTGAAATTGTGATTAAAAATCTTCCAACAAACAAAAGTCCAGGACCAGATGGCTTCACAGGTGAATTCTATCAAACATTTAGAGAAGAGCTAACACCCATCCTTCTCAAACTCTTCCAAAAAATTGCAGAGGAAGGAACACTCCCAAACTCCTTCTATGAGGCCACCATCACCCTGATACCAAAACCAGACAAAGACACTACAAAAAAAGAAAATTACAGACCAATATCACTGATGAATATAGATGCAAAAATCCTCAACAAAATACTAGCAAACAGAATCCAACAGCACATTAAAAGGATCATACACCACGATCAAGTGGGATTTATCCCAGGGATGCAAGGATTCTTCAATATATGCAAATCGATCGATGTGATACACCATATTAACAAATTGAAGAATAAAAACCATATGATCATCTCAACAGATGCAGAAAAAGCTTTTGACAAAATTCAACACCCATTTATGATAAAAACTCTCCAGAAAGTGGGCATAGAGGGAACCTACCTCAACATAATAAAGGCCATATACGACAAACCCACAGCAAACATCATTCTCAATGGTGAAAAACTGAAAGCATTTCCTCTAAGATCAGGAACGAGACGAGGATGTCCACTCTCACCACTATTATCCAACATAGTTTTGGAAGTCCTAGCCATGACAATCAGAGAAGAAAAAGAAATAAAAGGAATACATATTGGAAAAGAAGAAGTAAAACTGTCACTGTTTGCAGATGACATGATACTATACATAGAGAATCCTAAAGATGCCACCAGAAAACTACTAGAGCTAATCAATGAATTTGGTAAAGTTGCAGGATACAAAATTAATACTCAGAAATCTCTTGCATTCCTGTACACGAATGATGAAAAATCTGAAAGAGAAAATATGGAAACACTCCCATTTACCATTGCAACAAAAAGAATAAAATACCTAGGAATAAACCTACCTAGGGAGACAAAAGACCTGTATGCAGAAAACTATAAGACACTGATGAAAGAAATTAAAGATGATACCAACAGATGGAGAGATATACCATGTTCTTGGATTGGAAGAATCAATATTGTGAAAATGACTATACTACCCAAAGCAATCTACAGATTCAATGCAATCCCTATCAAATTACCAATGGCATTTTTTATGGAACTAGAACAAATCATCTTAAAATTTGTATGGAGACACAAAAGACCTCGAATAGCCAAAGCAGTCTTGAGGGAAAAAAATGGAGCTGGAGGAATCAGACTCCCTGACTTCAGACTATACTACAAAGCTACAGTAATCAAGACAATATGGTACTGGCACAAAAACAGAAACATAGATCAATGGAACAAGATAGAAAGCCCAGAGATAAACCCACACACCTATGGTCAACTAATCTATGACAAAGGAGGCAAAGATATACAATGGACAAAAGACAGTCTCTTCAATAAGTGGTGCTGGGAAAACTGGACAGCTACATGTAAAAGAATGAAATTAGAACACTCCCTAACACCATACACAAAAATAAACTCAAAATGGATTCGAGACCTAAATGTAAGACCGGACACTATAAAACTCTTAGAGGAAAACATAGAAAGAACACTCTTTGACATAAATCACAGCAAGATCTTTTTTGATCCACCTCCTAGAGTAATGGAAATAAAAACAAAAATAAACAAATGTGACCTAATGAAACTTCAAAGCTTTTGCACAGCAAAGGAAACCATAAACAAGACCAAAAGACAACCCTCAGAATGGGAGAAAATATTTGCAAACGAATCAACGGACAAAGGAGTAATCTCCAAAATATATAAACAGCTCATTCAGCTCAGTATTAAATAAACAAACAACCCAATCCAAAAATGGGCAGAAGACTTAAATAGACATTTCTCCAAAGAAGACATTCAGATGGCCAAGAAGCACATGAAAAGATGCTCAACATCACTAATTCTTAGAGAAATGCAAATCAAAACTACAATGAGGTATCACCTCACACTAGTTAGAATGGGCATCATCAGAAAATCTACAAACAATAAATGCTGGAGAGGGTGTGGAGAAAAGGGAACCCTCTTGCACTCTTGGTGGGAATGTAAATTGATACAGCTTCTATGGAGAACAGTATGGAGGTTCCTTAAAAAACTAAAAATAGAATTACCATATGACCCAGCAATCCCACTACTGGGCATATACCCCGAGGAAACCATAATTCAAAAAGGCACATGCACCCCAATGTTCTTTGCAGCACTATTTACAATAGCCAGGTCATGGAAGCAACCTAAATGCCCATTGACAGATGAATGGATAAAGAAGATGTGGTACATATATACAGTGGAATATTACTCAGCCATAAAAAGGAATGAAATTGGGTTATTTGTAGAGACGTGGATGAACCTAGAGACTGTCATACAGAGTGAAGTAAGTCAGAAAGAGAAAAACAAATATCATATATTAATGCATATATGTGGAACCTAGAAAAATGGTGCTGACGAACCGGTTTGCAAGGCAGAAATAGAGACACAGATGTAGAGAACAAACGTATAGACACCAAGAGGGGAAAGTGGCAGGGGTGTGGTGGTGGTGGTGGGATGAATTGGGAGATTGGGATTGACATGTATACACTAATATGTATAAAATGGATAAATAATAAGAACCTGCTGTATAAAAAAATAAATAAAATAAAATTCAAAAATTCAAAAAAAAAATTCTCACACCAACCCTAGCAGGTAGGTTTCTCATTACTATCCCCATTTGACAGCTGGGACACCTGAGGCTCCGACATGTTCAGTAACTTGCCAAGGTCATGCAGGTAGTGAGTGAGTGAGTGGGAAGACATGGGTTCATCCATTCACTCAACAAATAGTTTTTGAGCTAACGAAGAAATGAACCCACAAACTAGCTTCTCTTGTATTCCAGAATGGAGGAGAGACACTGTAAACCTCCAAATAGAAGAAGTATCTACTGGTTCGAGAGATGTGCTAGGAATAAAATAAAACAGGGCGATGTGAGGGAAGGGAGCCTGGGGAGGCAGAAGGCTCTCTGAAGACGTGACATCTGAGCAGAGACCCAAAGGATGAGATGGAGGGAGCGTGCAAAGAGCAGCAATCAGGCTAGGGCTTTGAGGCAGAGGCAATATGAAGTTCAAAAGCCCTAAAGAGGGAACATGCTTGGCTTAAAAAAAAAAAAAAAATTTTGGCTCTGATGCCCCAAAGCCTTTGCATATTCTAAAGCTCTCCCTTTGGACATCTACAACACTTGGAATAGTATCAGGGACTACCTCATGGGTTTGTTGGGAGGAATTAATCAGATCAACGTTGTCAAACACTGAGCAGTGAGCCTGACACAAACTAAATGTTACCTGTTATTGCAAAATTATCATTAACCCCAGGTACACTGCAATTAGCATCAGCAAAGGAGGAGATGATTTATATCCCATCACTAGCATTCTTGCAGTGTTTCTTAAGGATGAGTAAGTAAACTTCCTGCATGATGTTTGCCTGTCACTTCACTTTGGGAGAGGTCACTGATAAATCAGTTGCTCTCTGTTGAATGATCGGGTTGTTTAGAATACATAGTGCCTTAATCCCAGGAAAGAATAACAAAACCAAGCCCTTCCCAGGAACTGTTCAGAGAAGAGAGCCTGTCAAAAGGAAATTAACAAAGTGCACAGCAGATAATCAATAGTAATCAGCCCAGGAAATCAAAAAGAAAGCAATTGCCCTGAAGACCTACATCTTGTTCAATATTTCTGCAAGGTCAGGAGCCGATGCCAATCCATTATGGTTCTTAAATTCAGAGGTAAATATATGCATGAGCTTCCCGCAGCAAGTGGGGAGATCTGTTTGTCATCCAAGAGAGCAGCATGTGCAAAGACCCAGGAACCCCTGGGAGTGCTCCTTGGAACTGCCTGGCTCTACCTTCCAATGCCAGGGGCCAGGAGCCTGAAGTCACCAGGAAAAGCCCCAAAGGGAAGCCAGAGGAGCCCACACTGCCTCTTAGCAGCGGGACACGCAAAATGAGCCATAAATTCTGTGGTCTGAGAGGTTAACCTAGAAATTGGACATGGAGGATTGTGTTTCCAAAGGTGACTGCAGTATTTCCCATCCCACGTGTTCCTTTGTGATGTGATCCTCTCAAGAGGTGGAGACTTATTTCCCCTGACTTCGGATGTGGGTGGTCCCCGTCCCTTGTTTTGGCCAGTATAACTCAAGGGAAGTTACATTGGATAACTCCCCGGTCTGGGTCTTAAGAGAGCTGCAGCTTCCACTTTTGTCACCGGAACACTCACTCTTGGGATTCGCCACCCGGACGAAGGAGCCTAAGCTAGTCACGTGACGAGAGGCACACGGAGAGAGAGGTCTTAGGCTCCCAGGTGCCCCCACCCAGGTGCCAGACACGTGAGTGAAGCCACCTTGGGCGTTTCAGTCCTGCTGCCATCTGAACACAAGCTCATGAGAGACCCTGCCATCTCCACGTGGAGCAGGGCCGCGGAGTCCAGCCTCGCTGCATCCCTTACCCACAGAACTGTGAGCAAATAAAATGGTTATTTTAAGCCACTAAGTTTTAGGGTTGTTTGTTATGCAGCAAAAGAGAACTGAAACGTGGGGTAATCAGCACCGGGGATGCGTGTGTGCCTTGGGGGTCTTCTGACTCTGGTAAGTTACCACCCTAGACTCGTTCCCCAACCAAAAGGGATTCATTTGAGAAAAATGCAGGATGAGAAGGAAAATAGTCAAAGACCCAGAGAAAGGCTGAAATAGGCCATCAGGACTGGATCATGGTCTTGTGTCCTCTACCAGATTAAATATTTCTGGCATCTTAGAAAGAGCAACGATTCCTTCCCTCCCTTCCTCCTTAGCATCTCAGAGATGCTGTCTGCTTTCATGGCATCTTTGTTTTCAAGACCAGAATGATTTTATATCTTTGGTCTCATCTGTCCTCAGAACTTTCTTTTAAGGAGTTTGGGGCAGTATTTCTGTCCCTTTATTAGGTCTTTAAAAAAGTCTGTCTTCCTTCTCTGCAAGAACATACTGTGTTCATATGGCAATGATCACAGCGGGTCATACTTGGCAGGACGTGGGCTCACCCTGCACCCTCTTCCCACAGTGAGGACAGTAGGAAGGGCAAGGTCACGTGGGTGAGAGCCCAGGATTTGGGGATTTCCAGTCATTTATTGGCTTATTTGGACACTGAGCTGGTATGAGTCTTAAGATGTCTAACTGGACTTCTTACTCGACTTTTCCCAGTTCTTCGGAATGATCTAGTCTCAAAGGCAATTCCTGCTTCTATTTGGCGGAGGGGAGGAGGACTGTTTCCCATTAGTAATTTCTGAAAGATTGAAAATGCATGTTTCTTTCTCAGAAACATCGAGGGCCTGGTTCTTTTTAAGGCCTAACTACTTTGAAAATTCAATTTCCTAACTTTGACCACTTTTGGTCAGATGATAAGGGAAAATTACAACTGGGGCTTTGGAGATGTTTTGCTAGTTTCTTTGTTAAACTCCAAACGAAATCAATCCCTTCCTCCTAACCCTCCTAACCCACAGGACTGCTGTGCTGTATAGCTCCAGGGAAGACATTGACACTGTAGTCTAAGTGATGGCAGCTCAGAAAGTGATGCACCCATAGCACCCACCACTGTTCCCAGTCTCACCAACGGTACCAGTGATGGTCAAAACATACCCGGTGAATGAATGAACAAATGAAGAATCAGTTTTGATTTCACTCATTCACTGAAAGACTAAGACCCTCCCATTGGTCAGACATTCTGCTGGGGGCCTGGAAGGGTAAACATCTGACCAAGATACAGTTTCCACACTCAGCGGACTTTCCAGACCTCCTGACGTCAACCGCCTGGTTCTAGAATTCAGATGGAGGTGATACTGATGATTCCAGCCCAAGCAAAACCCAATTGCCACTAGCAAGCCACACTTATCAGGATCAAGGATTGTTGACAACAGGGCCCGACTCGGGCTGCTTTTCCTCCTGCTGCTGGTGACGATGTGGTGGGCTCATTCTACCACTCACCGGCAACAGAAGCAGGTCCAAAAGGGCTGGGCCTTCAAATGAACTCCTTGCCTAGTCCTTCATTCATTCATTAACTCAAAAGCTTTTGTTGAAAGTCAGCTGTGAAGAACGCTGCAAGGCTCTGGGTAAGAGGTGGCTGAACGTGGGCCAAATTTAACCCTACCTGGTAGTACTTGGCTAACATTTTGAATGAGCTGCCAGTGATTGAAAAATTGGGAAATTTCGCAGATCTGGACTCCCCAGCTTCTCTTGAAGAAGCGAACCATTTGGCCGCACTGGGCCTGCTAGTCCCACAAGCTTACAAGCAGCTGGTGCTGAGTGGAAACGTCTTCCTTTGGGGCCAGTTCTCTCTGTTGGATCATTGCTCCCAACCAACTTCACTGGGCTCCATCACCTGCCAGGCTTCCATGGGCATTGGAGTTGGTGTTCCATGCTGCTCTAGGATTACTGACAGGTCAACAAGCAATGGTGGTTATCCTTGAGGATCTCAGAGGGAACCTTCAAACTGTGCCCCTCAGTCCAGGTGAGACACATGAAAAATAGCGAGAGCGGGAGACCTTGGAGAGTGACCACTTGAAATCCTATGTTTGTTTGAATCTCCTATGTTTTGCATTTTATGGCAGGGACCCAGTCTTAGGCAACTCCTCCATAGACTGGCAGCACCGATGCAAGCACAAGGTCCTGCTGCTGAAGTTCTCTGAGCCTCTGTTTCCACGTGCATAAAGTGGGGGTGATTTTACCTCCATACAGAGTGTCACAAAGTTATTGCAAAAATTCTTTTAATTCTGAGGACTTCCCTGGTGGCACAGTGGTTAAGAATCCGTCTGCCAGCGCAGGGGACATGGGCTCAAGCCCTGGTCCGGCAAGATCCCACACCTGTGCACCGCAACTACTGAGCCCATGAGCCGCATCTACTGAAGCCCAGGTGCTCTAGAGCCCATGCTCCGCAACAAGAGAAGCCACTGCAATGAGAAGCCAGCGCACCGCACCAAAGAGTAGCCCCCACTCACCGCAACTAGAGAAAGCCCGCGCACAGCAATGAAGACCCAAAAAGAAAAAAAACGCAGCCAAAAAGAAAAAAAACGCAGCCAAAAAGAAAAAAAAAAAATTCTATTAATCCTGCCCGTAAAGCGCCAGGTTCATAAGAAGTGCTGCATACATGCTAGTCTTATTGACATCTTCACAATTCATTAAGAACAAATAATTATGTCTCAAAATAGCAGTATACATCGAGGCCTCATATCCAGATCTTTTTTCATCTTTATTTATTTATCTTTTATTATAATAGGAGTCCATGCTCCTCATAAAAATGCTCAGAGAAATTCATACCACAGAGAGAGTGGATTCTTGGACTTTCTAATTGCTCTGGTTCTCCGTTCATTCATGAATATTTACATCTCCATGGTGACATAGATATACATGCATTAGGACCAAATCAAGGCTATGGCATATAGCTGGTCCCTCTCTGCTCGAACTTAGCCCTTAGGTTGAATAAAAGGCTTGGCAAGGAAAATTGGACTTTGCAGCCACCTTGGTAATATTCTTTGGAATGAAAGTGACATTTATTTCCCTCTGGGTTATCACTCCAGCACTGCCTTCCACATCCTGGCAGTTCAATTAAAATCCTGGAGTCCTGGCCAGGAGGTCCTGTTTTCAGGTGGTCACCCTCGGACATCAATTGCTGAGGTTTTTTCAATGTCAGCTGAGCGGTGCCCGCTCCTGTCACCTGGTGTGCACTGACCCGCCCACGGACCACATGGACCAAGTTAGGAGAGGCCCATGGGTGGGACTCCCACTCAGAACAGGACCATCCAAAAGGCATTTTCCCTGCAGTGGGTATCTGGCTACTCTGAGACACTCTTCCGGGCTGGTTTTCCCAGGAAGGACATGCCGCCAGGTCCAGATCTTTGACCCCTGACACTTATTTCGGCCCTGCAGTGAGTCAAAATACTACGTAAAAACTGGAGATCTTGCAACAGGGATAGCACCAAGTCCCCAGGCTCTGTCTATCAGCAAAACGAAATCTCCCGGAAAATAAAGGCTCAGGGCTTTCTTGCCCTGTAGGATTCAAAGTTAACTCTTCTCTGGGTTTCGGCTTTACAGAGAGAGCTGTCCTTGGCTGTGGGTCTTCCGTAGGTGTTCCTCCCACTCAAAGTCATCAGTTCAGATGAAAAACAGAAGAGACGCAAAAATGTGGTGGGAAATTGCCAACAATGGGGAGATAAGAATTTGGCTATTATTAGCAAATCGCTCTAATCTTTCCCCTCAACCTTCCCCATACTAAGGATGCTTACAAGGTGTTTAACTATTAAGGGACATGCAAGATGGAAATGAAGAAAAGTGCACCCGTTTCTGGCTTCTCAGGATCCATGATTCCTTCTCATCTTTAGCACGGAGGCATATCTTCAGTGAAGCCTTTTGCTGATTACCCCTCATCCCACACACCAATTGATTTAGTCCCTCCAGCCTTTATTTTCCTCTAGACCTTGTGTATTTCTCCCTTAGAGCAGCGACACCTAGAATAATGGCTAGTTTACTGAGGGTTAATTGTATGTGAACACAGGAGGCGTACACACTTACAGATATCATCTCATCTGATCCTCTCAGTGATTCTATGAGCAACCATAGGTATCTCCAGTCTACAGATGAGGAGACCAAGGTTCAGAGTGGCTAACAGCAGCAACGCACAGCCCACTGTGCTGTGTGGCCTCCCATCGTCAGGTACTTACTGACGCCTCTGTACTGTAAGTTCTAGCAGGGGTAGGAGCCATCCGCAGCATGTCTGTCTTCCCAGATAACTGCCTGGTGCACACTGGGCGCTCAGTAAACGTACTGAAATGGACCAGTTCTAAAAAGTGCAGCTTTTTAGAATTACTTCCTCTCTAGCTTCGCAAAGCCTCTCTCTGTGATCCCAGGGCACTAGGCAATATGCTTTTATGATAGGTTCTATAATATACTAAGAAGATGGTATCTTTCTTTTCTTTCCCTCCTCCCTCCCTCCCTCCCTTTCTTCCTTCCTTCCTTCCTTTTCTTCTCTTTTCTTTTCCTTTCCTTTTTCTTTTTTTCCTCGATTTCCCTGAGACTGTGAGCCTCTCAAAGCCCTTCCCTTGTCCTTTCATCTTCTATCTCGAGTGCCTGGCACTGGGGGAGGGAGAGGACAGCTAAACATCTCGTCTCACAGGTGGTGGCTTCCTGGAGCCTCTTTGGGAAGATTTGTGAGACCCCAGATGGCTCATGAGGAAGGCAGGCCCCTATCAAATAGCAGTATCTGTTGTGGGTGCTGGCAGGGCCCCATGTCGCACAACTCTGGCCATCAGGGTACAGGGCTGGGAGAGCTCACTTAGCCAGGACAGGGTCTAGAGAACAGCCATTCTTGGTCACAGGGGTGCAGAAATGGAAGATGGCAGGGACAGCACCTCAGCCCAAGAAGACTCTTGTTCATGCAGGTGGCCAGCAGATCCAAATGGCTTGGTCTGAAGACCCAGGAGGAGGATGGGCAAGGATGGACATATGTGAAGGCAGAGGGAGGTTTCATCAATTCATTTATTTAATAAATATTTGCCGAGAGTCTACCAAGGGCCAGGCCCTGTCTCGTGTGCAGGGGATATAGCTACGAGCCAGACAAATGAGGTCCAGACTCTCAAGGAGCGTGCAGGCTGGCGGACTGGGTTAGGAAGGGTGAATCTAAATATGCAACCACAGATCAGGATGATGCTTTCTACAAACAACTTCCACCTGCTTTAGCTGGCGCTCTACCTTCATTTATGGATGCAACCGATGATTACAGAGTGCTCACTCTGTGACTCAAGTAGAGCTGGGTTCTGTTCACCAGCAATAGTCAGTGATGTGGGAGGAAAGGAGCCTGAACGTGAACATGGGGAGGGATCAGAGGATCTTCCTTTGGGAAGCCTTTGACCATCATTTCTGGGGTGGGTAGGGATGCGTCTGGGAGGGTAAAGGCTCATCCCAGATGCCCCCACTCCAAGGAGAGAGAAGAAGAATCTGTTAAATGTTGGTATCTATGGAAACACAACATCTCTGGATCAGAGAACAGACCAATCGTTACTCACAGATCATCTTAGCAGGTCTGGTTCTCCCTGCCCCTACTCCTCCTGGGTGACGATGCACAGGCCGAGGTCACCTGCATGTGCAGTGGTTGCACCACAGGAGAGAAACCCCGACATTATGACACTCAGAGCTTATACAGGGTGGCCTGGGTATCTGCCCTTTCTCCTCTCTGGAGAGAGAAGCCTGACCCTCTAATGTAAACACATCTTCTCTGGGGAGAGGAAGGGAAGGTCCGTTGGTTTTTATTTCCCTTAGAAAGTAAACAAGTGTCTCCAGGGAAAAGAAATCTTTAAATTCCTCCAGAGCAATACACAATCACTGGCTTCCAAGGCATGTTTGCCATTTAGTCATCTTTTGATTCAGCTTGCCAGTAGAAAGCCTGAACTACGCAGAAGTATGAAAATATTCATGGCCCAACAAAATCATCGTTGAGGTGCTTCCTAAATGCCTAGGGCTGTTCTAAGCTGCACACATACACACACACACACACACACACACACATACGTATAGACTCATTTCAGCTTCTCAACAACTCCATGAAGTAGGCATTACCGTTATCCCCCTTTTACAGATGAGATAACTAAGACCCAGAGGAATTTATAAACCTCATGGAAAGCCACACAACGATGGACTTTGAACCCAGGATGTTAGAGCCCTTGCTTGTCACCACCGCACTGGCTTCCTTTGTCACAGCTGACAAAGTCTGGGGGGTCTGGATGGGAAGGGAAGTTAGTTCCCACCTCAGAGAAGGCTCGCACAGCTTCCATACAGATCGCGCCAGTGAATGTCACTCAGGACCCTCGGGAAAATGCCATTGCTTTTTCCATCTCTGTGCAAAAGGACTAAGAGCTGCTATCTCTGTGGCTTTTTAAATATTTTTTCTGAAGAGAATTATGCCATAAAACAAGCCTCCGGCTTTCCCGAAAGCCATTCTATAGCATCGTCCGTGACAAATGGATGAAAGGCAAACCGGGCAGTGTCCGACCTTTTCAACCCCAGCATCCTCTTGTCATTTTTCTCTGATGGGTTCCTGGTTCTGAAAACTTTTGTTGACTAAACATGTTAAATTTTAATTTGTCAAGACAACTCCGTCCCTGGCAACAGTATGGGGTGAGGGGGAGATAAGGAACTTTGGAGTGAGGGCTGGATCTGAAGAGCTCTTGATCTAATTATTTTTCCTCACTGGAGACACCTTCTTGCTCGGTTTCCTCATCTGCAGAGTGGGCATGAGGACAGTACACCCTCCACATAAGGTTATTGGGAGCGTCCACCGAGCTGCTCTCTGTACAGCACTAAGCACAGTCCCGGAGACGGGGACTTGCCAGCCAAGAGCAGGTGGTCTTAGTGTTCCTGAGGTCAGCCCGCCCACAAAAGGTCCCCATGGGCCTCTTCCTCCACTGCCCTTGGAGATAAACTAGTAAAATCTGCATCTGATGAATGGGATTACTTATCTGGAAGTGAACCAGCCACAGAACTGTTTGTAAATATGTGAGTTGAGGTAATGGGGGACCCTGAAAACTCCTGTCTAGGCGACTTGGGTATAATCCCCAGAAGACAGTATCAGAACAGCGTGTGATTTTGTAAAGACAAATATTGCAATGGTACTGCACCCACCTGGGGAAGGTCTAGGTGCTCGAAAGAAGGGTGGTGGGTGTGGGGAAGAGCAAGAGGGGAAGCAGAGGGGGGACCTTGCGGGTGCCTCCCCACAGTCAACATGATGTCTGAGGTCTGGACACTCCCGGGACTGCCACGTGGGCCTGGCTGCCGCAGCTCAGCGATCCCAGCTGGCGAAAGGGTCCACCAGTCTACCTCCTCCCATTCTTCACTCACTGATTGGGGGATGGGGGGTTCCTTCTGAGCACGGCCTGGCTTCCCATGTAGATTCTCCCTCAGCTTGGACAGGCTCTCTGCCTGGTTCCATTCCTCAATGTAAATAAAGGCAAGGGATATGACTTAGCCACTCTGAGCCTCAGTCTCTTCATCTGTAAAGTGGGTATATGAACAGTATGTACCTCACAGTGTTGTCTGCAGGATTAAAGTACAGTAGCTAATCTAGCAACTGACAGCACAGCTGACCTGCAGATTTCCTGGCCCTCATCTCTCCCCTGGCTTCAAGGCGTTGGGGCTGCTTTTTGCAATTACTGGTTGCTCTGCCTGAGGCTTTTTTCCTGGTCCCTGGAGCCGGCTTGCTCAGTGCCCAGGGTACGTGGGAGGCCAAACCCAGCTGCCAGCATCTGTGTCCGTCTGCCTGAGGGTCCCTTTGTCTGTTCAGGCAGCCCTGGAGCGTGACTGAGGGAGTCGGTGGGGAAGACCCCAGCTCCCCCGCCCCTCAACTGGGAAAACTCTGTGGCACGTGTCCTGCACAGTTTCCGGATCTCTCCAGCAGGACTGGGTTCCAGGTGCCCTCAGGGGCAACTTGCTTGATTACGCGCCCTTACTGGCTTCCCTTCTTCCCTGGCTCACTCTCCTATTAGGGTTTCATGGGAGTCACTTCCAATTTATGTCCTTTGAATCCTTGTCTCAGGGTCCACTTCTGCGGGCACCTGAGCGAAGACGACCTATACATGATGCACACTGGCTTCCGGTGCAAGTTCGGTTAGGGTGTCGCTCAGATCGCCAGCTGGGGGGGCATGACTAACCAGCAACTCCAGCTGCTGCCCCTCTGCGGCCACTACTGCACTCACACCTGGGCCGAGGTTCTCTGGAGCTGTTCTCACGATGACCTAGCACGACAGGGGGCCTGGTGCAGCCCATTCCTGCAGGACACAGGCCTGTGCTCATGCGCAGCCCTGGATGAGTCTTTCTCAGAGCTATGTGGGGGTCTGAGGCTCTTCTAACCCAACCCTCTTTCTATTAGGGGCTCTGGGCATTTGGGATACATTGGTCAATAAAAGAGGCAAAAGTCTCTGCCCTCACGGAGCTTACGTTCTATCTGGGGAGCAGATGACAAAGAATATGATTAATAATAAATAAATCATATATTATAAGGTTGGGGGAAGGAAGAATAGGGAAGGGATACCGGGAAAGTGTGAGTGTGTGTGTGTGAGAAAGGGACCTTTGAGCCAAGACCCAAAGGAGGACAGATTCAGCTGCGGGGCATCTGGAGGAAGGATGCTCCAGCCCAGACAGAGGCCGGAGGCTTCAGGCACGCTGCCAGCAGTCCCGTGGATTCCTGCCCTCCTGCGGGGCTATCTGAGGAGGTCCACCGGCCCATAGTCCGTGGAAATCACCACTTGGTCCTTCTTGAGATGTATCCCACCGCAGCCCAATAAACCAGAGCCTTAATTTTAAACAGGTATCAATATCCACCCCCTGCCTTAGGCACAGGCATAATTGGGGCTAATAAACCACGTTATATCAGCTCACACTGTTTCAAAGGAACAGACCATTTGTCCATTTGTACCCACTCGTTTGGCAGATTCCTGCCTCGAGTAATTACAGACAATTACAGCGCCCCCCCAGTGCTCGTTACAATTGAAATCAAGCCCCTGAAGAACAACACTGTTGCATTTAACTCCGAGGGGATGAGGGAGCTAGGATTCAACACCCAATCCTGCTCTCAGATGGTTTCGCCAAGTGCTGATGCTAGCCAGGGGCTAGCTTCATTTCAGGGGCCCTGGCCAGTCAAAAACGTGGGTGAGTGGGGTCCTGTAGGACATTTGAACCAATCAGACAAAGTGTGATGCTTGCAACCCAAGTCAGGAACACAAGCGAAGAGGTGCTCCTTACTAGGGCCTGGTCTCAGAACCTGCCTCAGGTGGAAACTGCCTCTTAACCAAGATGCTACAAGGCATGTTTGGGTCATTCATAGGAGCACTGTCTTCGGTACCAAGAATGCCAACCCCCTCACCCCCATTCCTAATGGCATGTCTCACATGCTGTTGATTTACTTACGTGACTGCTGTATTGGCACCATTAACTGTCACTTTTATTAGTAGAGCTACCAAGAGGCCTCCTATGATCAAGACTCAATGTCACATGAGGATGGGGAGAAAGTCCATCGAAAACTCACACACTGCCAAGTTCTGAATGGCTCTGTCTAAATGAAGCATCGCAGAAATGGCACCTGATTAGTTCACAAAAGACCTGGTACAAATAAGTTAAATAAAGGCACTTACTGTCTTCATCTTCTCAATAATCCAGAGAAGCAGGTCTCATTCTCATCACCATCAGTGCAATAAAATGCCTCCATCTGGCCCATGGTGACCTCTCTGACCTGTCCTCGGGGGTGGAGAACCCCCATCTGAATGTACTTTCTCCTCTCCTTTCCTGCTGCCACCATGACAGCCAGGCCCCCTGGCACCCACCTGGAGCCCTAGAACAACCTCCTACCCAGGCTCCTTGCCACCAGTGCTCCTCCCTCAAGCGACCCTCCACTGAACGTGGGCCAGCCCCTCCTAGCATACCTCCCATCCTCCCCGGCCGGGATAAAGCTCACGATCCTCGGCGTGGCATTCAACGGCCTCCACCATCTCATGCCCACGGCATCTCCGATCACCTCTCGAAGGCCCCTCGGCCCTCACAATGCTTGCTGTTCCAGAACCACTGCTCTGAAGTATTAGGTAATAAAAGGAGCCACCACCATAGGGACTTCCCTGGTGGTCCAGTGGCTAAGACTCTGAGCTCCCAATGCAGGGGGCCGGGGCTCTATCCCTGGTCAGGGAACTAGATCCCACATGCTGTAACTAAGGGTTCGCGTGCCACAACTAAAAAGATCCTGCACGCTGCAACAAAGACCCGGTGCAGCCAAATAAATAAAAATAAATAAATAAATAATAAAAAATAAAAAAGAAGCCACCACCAGTTCTGGGGTCACAATCATCGTGATACAACACAACTTGCTTCTCTGAGCGGGTGTCACGAGTTTCACCATTCAAGGTGTCAGATGCCTTGGCACCAAGAAATCTGGAAACTAGAGGCTTGTCCTGTGGCAGAATGAAGTTGCACGAGGATGGATCGGATGGAGACATCAGACACGTGTATCAGGTGCATCACAATTTCTGCTTCCTTTCCGAAGCTGAGTAAAAAAAACCAACAAAACCTGCCACCCAGATGTTAAGTAACTCCTAAATCCCTCTTTAATTCACTGGGTAAACTCAATGCCACATTGAGAGAATGCCTTCCTCTTGGCGTTTTTAGCCTTGAGAATGGAGGTCTGCAGTCCTAGGCTTGGGATTGAGAAAAGAAAAGCAAGGATTTGCTCAGGCAAATCCTCCTATGAGATGTTCTGTTTATCGGGATAATTGACAGGGAGACAGGAGGCGAGGAAGATTATTTGCGATTTTGTAGGTTGGCCTTACAACCAAGATAACCACCTGACATTCCAGTGTTCTTCATCCTTCACGACCTTCCTAAAATGGGGAGGGTGGGCATGTCCCAGAGACCACTTAACCACTAAATTTTTATTGAGTACCTCCAGGTGCCAGGCCCTGTGAGGGGGGCTGAGATGCTGCAGGAAACAATCAGAGCAGGTTGAAGCTTGCCTTCTGGAGGGAGAGACAGATACCAAACTAAGAACTAGGGGAGTCAATTAATCACTGGGGTGATGCAGAACCGTGGGGGCAGAGGGGGGAGGCCTACTGAGATCTGCAGGCATGTGAAAATCTTTTTGAGGTGACATTGGACCTGACACTTGCATGACCAGCAGAAGCCAGACATGCACAGGGCTCCAGGAAGAGGGTCCCGGACCCAGAGAGCAAACCAGTTAGCACAAACGCCTGATGCAGGAAAGTGCTAGCGTTCTCCAGGAGACCAGTGTGGTAAGGGCCAATGAAGGGGAGGAGAGTGGGTCAGGGTGAGGCCAATGGCTGGTGGGGGAGGCAGGGTCTCCACCATTCAGTTGTCTTGTAGAGCCGGGGCCAGCAAATCACAGCCTGCGGGCCAAATCTGGCCTACTTCCTGCTTTTACGAATAAAGTTTTATTGGAAGCAGCCAGGCCCATTTGCTGACAGTGTCTGTGGTTGCTTTGGTGCTGCCACCACAACTTTCTGTCCCAAGTTGAGTAGCTGCAAGAGAGACCATATGGTCCACAAAGTCTAAAATATTTACTACCCGGCCTTTTGTAGAAAAAGTTTGCCAATCCCATTATAGGTCATGTAGGACGTTTGGATTTTACTGCATGACCCTGTGTAATTAAGTAGCCACTAGAGGGTCTTACACGTTTGACTGATATGTTTTGAAAGACTATTCTGGCTGTTGTGTGGAGGAGGATTGAGAAGGGGCAGGAAGGACCAGGGAGAGCAGGGAGGGGGATTTTGTATTCCCCTCCCACCCACGTTGCACACCAACTGTATTCAGACTGCACCAGCGTGGCCAAGTTCCTGCTATGTGTTAGTCATTGTGCAAAGTGCTTCCAGAGACCTTGTTTCTTTATTACAGTGTTAAAAGAAATAATGCATTTAGAGTGCTTAATTAATTCCATGCCTGGCACACCAAAGTGTTGAATAAAAGTTAATAAAATAATTTGGAAAAAACTGGCAAGGAGCATCAGTCTGCTGTCAAAGGTGGGGTTCTTCAGAAGCAGATCCTGAGACAAGGACTGGGCACAAGTGACGTATGAAAGATGTCCTCCAGTAGGAGAGCGAGGAAGAGGGTGGGGAAGGACAGGCAGGCAAGTGAGGGTTCATTTCAGGCAAACGTGTGCCTGGGGGAGCCTCAGCCTGAACCCGCTGGGGCGGGGGGCCCTGAGTGTAAGTTACGCCTCAGAGCGTGTCCTGCTGTGATCGAGGGGGCTGGGCTTCCATACTCCCACACCGGTCAGTCACTGGCTGAGGGCTGCCTTGAACGGACATCAACTCCCAGGCATTTCCAGCTCTGTGGGCATGTGGGCAAAGCAACTCCAGAGGCCAAGGGCCATTTTCGGAAGAGGTGTCTCAGGTACAGGACATGGGAAGCAAAAGCATGCAGAAGCAGGCGGGGGGAGGGGGGTGGTGGTGCACAAGAAAAGGCTTAAGGGGATGTGGGTGGAGTGTTGTCTGCTACACGTACCCATTGCTCAGATGCAGAGACCAAGGCTCGTGGACCAAGGCTTCTTGACTTGCTCTCCAGTGGGAGTCAGGGTTGCAACCTCAGTCTGGCTCCAAATCCCACCCGCTGCCCTCTTTCCTAGCAGACCCCTCCTTCTTCCCTCCAGTGCTCATGAAAAATTAAAGCCCTCCGATGCTTCCTACTTCATGAAACAATCCTGCAGCTATGCTGGCTGCACTCTCCTGCAGATTGTCTTTCAATGCCTGTAATTACTTAATCAGAAACAAATGATGGTCGTAAAAATTGGGAGTGTTCGATGTCCTCTGAATAGCCAAGGAAGGTTATCAAAATACCAAAGTTCGGACATATATAACTTCTTTTATAGAGTCTCTCTAACAGCAGACTGTAAAACAGTCCTCTGCAAGAGGGGCTGGGAGATAAAGAATTTCTTCTTCCAGCAGTAATAAATCAAACAACACTCCGTGGACAGTGGAAATTGATTTTTCTCCCTCTTCACACAGCCACGGCACTACCAAAGCCACAGCACGATGCTCCCACAGTGACAGACTTCAACTTGGCCACATCAATTATCAAAATAAGAAATGTCAGGCCTTGGCATGGCAACGGCCCTACATATGCCCCCTCCCCGAGGCCTTTTTTTAATTATTTTTATTTATTTATTTTTTTAAAGTTTTTTTTTTTAATTTATTGATTGATTGATTGATTGATTGCTATGTTGGGTCTTCGTTTCTGTGCTAGGGCCCTCTCTAGTTGCGGCAAGCGGGGGCCACTCTTCATCGCGGTGCGCGGGCCTCTCACCATCGCGGCCTCTCTTGTTGCGGAGCACAGGCTCCAGACACGCAGGCTCAGTAGTTGTGGCTCACGGGCCTAGTTGCTCTGCGGCATGTGAGATCTTCCCAGACCAGGGCTTGAACCCGTGTCCCCTGCATTAGCAGGCAGATTCTCAACCACTGCGCCACCAGGGAAGCCCCCCCGAGGCCTTTTATTTAAAGTTTAACAAGACTTAACCAGGCCAAAGCCCAGAGTTAATCTCCAAGAGAATCCTGCCTCCCTTCTGAAAATTCCCTTCAGTTGCTCAGGGGATCCTAAGTTAGCTCAGGACTAATTCCAGGTCCAGGTGATCTGGTCAAATTAAAGTCTGTGTGGATCTCTCTCCCTCTCTCTCTTTCACTTGCTCTCATGATCACATTCTCACAGCTTTTTTCATTCATTTCTGGGTTCACATGACACTGGTTAAGAAAGGTTGCTTTCCAGAATAATACGAATAGCCAATACAAGGCTACACCTTTTCATCAATTGAAAAACAAAACAGATCTTCAAAGTCCCAATCTCCCCAGAGGTTCTGATTCCTCCCACTGTTTCCCACCCCATCCCAAGAATGGAGGCATGAGGATTGTGGAAGGAGAGACTATACAGCTGGCCCTCCATATCTGAGGGCTCCGCATCCGCACATACGGAGGGCTGACTGTACTGTACCATTTTATATACTTGAGCATCCATGGATTTTGGTACCCGAGGGGGTCCTGGAGCCAATCCCCCAAAGATACCAGGGGATGACTGTATAACAAAGTAGATTCAACAGCCCAAGCTCATTTCCAGCTTCTGCCTGTCTCACATTGACTAACGTCTCATTGGCCAGAGCAAGTCACATGGTCAGGTCTAAAGTCAGGGGGGCAGGAAGTCTACTCGGCCCACCATGTGGCCATGGCAACAGTGTGGGTAAGAAACATCACTCCAGGAAGCAAACACTTGGGACCAGAAATTCAGCCTACCACATGCTCCAGTCAAGGCAATGTGGTCATTGTCGTCTAAGTGCTTTCCTCCTTTCCTTTTAAAACAGAAGGCAAATCATGGTGACAAGGGATTATATTGTTCATATAAACAATTAGACTGGACATGCTAAAACATGAATTCTTAATCCATACTCAAGATGTAGAGGGTACTCCTAAGAGATGACATCAGAAGAGACCCCTGAGCCTGTAGGAGAAATTCTGATTCCCCCAATATGACATCAGAGTGATATGGAACTATTACACACTTTCATCTTAGTCAAAAAGCAATGATTTGCTTTCTAGACTGTCCTCCGTGTAATAAAACTACTAACAGTAAATCAACTATACTGCAGTAAAATAAAAATTTAAGAAGATAAAACTACCAATAGCATGTCATATTTGTTTAACAATTTACTATGCACTTTCCACAAATTTTATCTGTTTTTCCCCATAAAACGCTATGGATTTGTTGTTGCCATTTTACTGATGAGGAAACAGGCTCAGAGAGGTTGGTTAATTTACCGAAGGTCATTATTGGAATGACCTAGCTATTATGTGGAAGACCTAGGACTCAAACCCAGACTTTAGATTATAATTCCTTTGTTCATTCCCGTATATTTCAATCCTTCCTTCCAGCTTCAGTAGCCAGCTTTATCTTTTTTCTGTCATCATTCAGAAATGGGACACTGCAGAGAAAGCAGGAGCACACAGGTGTTGAAGTTAGCTATGGGCTGTGGTAACACATAATTCTGTGTCCCATATAGAGTCTGGTTTGTGAACACTGAAAAAAACAAACAAACATGCATTGTAACGATTAATTTCCCGTGGGCACTTGGGAGGAGAAGAACAAGGCTAGGTGATGTTTAAGGTGTACCTCATCCAGAGCAGCGTCCCCAGCCTTGAAATCCTTTCTCTGTGGATTCCTGAGCTTCTGCAAGGGGGATTCAAAAGTGAGTTTCACAACCCTTCGGCAGACAGGCAAGGTGCAACAATTTTTCCCTCTTGCAACAGAATACCCGAAACCTCAAATGCACAGATTAAAAGGTAAAAGGACACTTAACCAAAAATGTCTGCAGAATGACAAGCTTATCCCTTACCCCTCCGCTGGCAGAAATACAAAGGGTTTTCTTCTGTTTTTTTCTTTTCAGTATTGAAATGTGGCCAAGCCAGTTATGATAAAGAGATTAATTGTTCTTTCAGCAAACTCCTTAGTAAGAAGACATTCAAAACGCATGATTTCCCCTCATATTCTCAATGCACAGATCTGGGGAGGTAGAAGAGAGGAAATGGGGCTGATCTGGTTTCATTTCAGACCCTGGTGGTGCACGAGGCTGCCTTGCGAAGGAAGAGGTTTGTTCCCGCTGCCAGCTCATGGCTGACTTTGACTGCAGCGTATTTTAATGAGAAATTAGTGAGTAAGGAAGGCACTGCTGGGGTGAGAGCCTAGTCTGATACCAGAAGGGTCATTTCTAAAATGACCCTTTCTAAAACCTCTCCCCCAAATATGCTGTATTAATAATCACATTGACCGGAACCCCCTGGGGCCAGGCAGAGGCTTTTCTGAAGCTGGGCCAACAGGAGACGGAGCTGGCTTTCCTAACTCTTGTGCAAACCTGCTTCCCTTGGAAAGAGGACTAAATCAGGCAGAAGCCAGCCTGAGGTGGAGGGCGAATAAGGATGCCTAACTGGCGAGAAGAGCTTCCAGTGGGCTCTTCTGAGGGCAGGATGTCCACTCAGGGGCCGAAGACCACGGGCTCTAGAGTCAGGAAGACCTGGGTTCAAGTTCCAATGCTGATCTGGGACAGGCTGGCTTCTGTCACTGAGCTTCCTTGCCACGTGTGCTTCACAAGGGCTTGTTCTGAGGACGAGGAGCCGTGTCTTTGTTTAGGCTGCTGTAACAAATCACCGCAGACTGGTCATTTTAAACCATAGACATTTACTTCTCACAGTTCTGGAGCCTGAAAGTCTGATCTCAGGGGGTCCACGTGATCAGGTTCTGGTGAGGACCCTCTTCCTAGTTTTCGCACATGGTGGAGAGATGGGGAGGGAGAGGGGGAGGGAGAGAGGGAGGGAGAGGGGGAGGGAGAGGGGGAGGGAGAGAGAGGGAGGGAGGGAGGGAGGGAGAGGGGGCACTCAGGTCTCCTCATCTCCTCATAAGGACGCCAATCCCATCATGGGGGTCCCACCCTCACAACCTCATCCAAACTCAATCACCTCCCAAAGGCCCACCTCCAAATACCATCACATTGCAGATTACAGCTTCAACATGTGCATCCTGGCGGGACACGAACATTCAGACTACATGCAGCACAAGGTACCAGCAGAAACCAGGAGGCACCGAGCCCGGCAGAGACGTAGTGGACATGGCCTCCCAAGTTCAGGTGGAGAGTCCTTGGTATAATTCTAGAGACAGGTTGGCCGTGTAGCCAACTTCCTCTCCAGCCAGTGGGGTGTGTGGAAGCCATCGAGGCCTTTTCTCCAGCCAAGAGGTAGCTTTGTGTGCCCGCTAATGCCCTGGGTTTCTCCTAAGGGGGGGCAAAGTCCCCGGAACGTGCACCTCACTTGGCCACTGCTTTCCTCCTTGCTCTTGATTGGAAGCTAAACGCCACTTGAGTGATCATTAAAGCACCATTGCCAGGGGCACCTCACAGAGCGTGGGCACAGAGGGCCTCCAGGCCAGGAAGGGGCTGCCCTCCACCCCGCGCCCCTGCAAAGCGGCAAAAGAGCAGCAAACCTCAGTGATTATGCAAATCTGGAGTCTGTGTCTCATTTCCTCCTTTGAAACTCATGGGAATCTGCTCTGAGACCTCCCTCTTAATGCATGTTAGTTACTTCTGGAGATCACAACTTCCCAGGAGTCCTTTTTTTCCCTCCTTCTTTAAAAACAACAATAACAAAAAACAAAACCTACAATAATGTAATGTACAAGTTGACTTTTAAATTTTATATTTTATATATACATGTATTTTTTTTTTTATGGAAAAGTTTTCAAAATTTTTTCTCACCTGGGATTAGAATTGTACCTGATATCAAAATCCCCTGGATGGAGGGGTGGGGGATGAGGGGGAGGTGAAAGGGAATTTAGGGACAAGCACAACAATGGCATTCTGCAAGGCTTGATTAACTTAATTTTTTCAGCTGAGGAAATCCATGTCATTGTTCCCATTTTATAAGTGGAGGCGGGAGCAGAAGTTCAGAGAGGTTATGTAATCTGTATTAGGTCACACAGCTGGCAGGCAGTGGAGATGGGATTTGAAAGAGCATCTACCTGGCTTCAAAGCCCCTTCCCTTTCTCCTGAGCACATCTTTCCCTCTCCCTGCACGAGAACATTTCCCAACCGTCATGAAGTGTGAACTTCAGCCACGGACTCCATCCACCCCAGCATGAACTGATATAAAAATCTGGATCATGGATTTGAATTTTGTGGACCTGCTTAATTTACAAGGTTTGAAAGGCTGCGTTTTATATCTGATGATGCTCAGCACGATCTTTCCTCTGGCCTCCTCACTGTCCCACGTAAATCATCGTCCTTCCTTGTTTGCGTCCAAGCCCAGACAGCTGTCCCCACATCCTGTCCACCCAAACCCACTTTGACTCTCAGGCCCAGGTCAGGGGCCCTGGGCCAAGAACTCTTCCCAGTGGCTAAAGTTGACATCCATCTCCCTCTCTGAATCCCCAAGGCCTGTGCCAACTTATCACAGGCTGGTTAGAGGGGAGCCCCCAAGTTCTGGCCAAGTGTCCCCATAGAGGGGAGCCCCAGTCACCCATACTTGGGGCCCCCGCTCTGCCCCTCACTCACTCCTTCTGGCTGGTCAGTCTGGGAGAAGGAAAAGGGTCTGCCCGGAGCCTGCCCACAGGACATATGCATCCTGGTCTGTTCTCTGCCAAAGTTACTGAGAAAGACTATGGTTGGAGAGCTGGGGGCCTGTGGTCCTTCAGCCCAGCCTGCCACTGGGGTGGAGAATTGGCCAAAACCCAAGTCTGATTTCCCAGTCAATCAGCTCTGTTGGTAATGATCGTGATCTCCATTTGTCTTCCTCCCATGTCTTTAATTCTCAGTTGAAATCAAACTGGGGATGGAAAGAAGAGTGTCCTCTTCAAACACAACCCCACCAATACTATCTGGTATTATCTGTGATTGTTTCATGTGTGTAAACCCAGTTTCTGAGCATAAACAGGAGGTGCTCAATACATGCTTGCTGAGTGAGTGAAGAGACCACTTGAAGGCATGCTTCCTGGATCTCCCTCAGTGCCCTCCAATCGCGGACACTCTCAGTAAACTCTTGGCAATTGACAATACCAAGGTTTGCTGCTCTCTGAGCTGTGGTTATTGTATAGATTAAAAGTGTTGATATCGCTAATGCACTCTATTTGGCAACATCTTCTATAAAGCGCGTTGTGACCCATCCTCTCTAGTTAACTCCGAATTGTGCAAATGCACAGTTAGGCTGCAGCAAAACTCTGTTGAGGATGTGTCCCCAAAGGTAGCCATTGTTTATTTTGTTAGATTTGGGGAAACCATGGCATCTAACAATGATCCTCAGGAAGAAAGGTGCTGTGATCTATTAGTGATGTCTGCATGGAAACCAGAATGAGGAATGGTGTTCTGTGTGTCAAGCATTTGCCATCCCAGGACCAGAGGAGTTCAATGATGCCTGGATTCAGGATTGAGCAGCAGTGTAGCCCAGCAGTTAACAGCATAGATTCTAGCAGCAGACTGCTGGATTCAAGTCCCTGCCCTGGATGTGTGACCTTGGGCAAGTCTCAAACCTTCTCTTTGTTGCAGTATTCTCTGCTAAAAATGGAGACAGTAATAGTACCAATTTTATAGGGATGTTATGAGGATTAAATGAAATGATCTGAGAAGTTCTTGTAATAGTGCCTAGCACTGAGTAAGTGCTACATTGTGTCAGCTATAAGTAAGATGGTGATGAAATAAAAAGGTTAGAGTTCAGTGATAATAAAGAAAAGAACAGCCATGTCTCTTAACAATGCAAGTTAAAAAGGTAGGTTTCAGAACGGGCAGGCGGGTATACATTAAACCCGTATGTATACATTATATCCACATGTATATACAATATCCAAATGTGTCTAAAGGCCTGGAAAGACCCAGGGATTAATGAATTATAGCAGGGTGGGAATTTAGAGTTAACTTGCAATGAGCATGTATCATTTCCCTGAGGCAATAAAGCTATTAAAAAAATCCAAACCAACAAGCAAACACACAAAGCATCACGTCTCTTCTTTGAAGGAAAGAGGCCAGAGTCTGGATCACGTTATAAATGAAGTCTCCACGTGACATTTGAGCCCTAATCGTGATCATGCCTGGCAACAAAAATGGTACTTCCGGAGTTAAGGTGCGCCTGGCCATTAACCCCACAGACTCTGTTGCTTGTTCCCGTTATAGTCTCATGATGTGAGAACCTACTGACAAAATCTCTAAAATCCTGTTCTAAAGTGCAGACACCCTGTTGGCCACCGGACCCAGCAGCCTGGGCTCAGATGTAAGCCATCTTCAGGAGATTAGAGTAGGTTTAGAGGTTTCCTGAATACAAGAGTAATTAACAAGTCTGAATTAATCAATCCTTCCCAGGCCTTGGGCTCCTCAAGGCTATGCACAAGGAATGGAAGATAAATGCGTTTTGAAGGTGCTTTTTTGTTTTTTTTTTTGAAGAAAAAAAAATCTTGTCATGTACGGAAATCGAAGGAGCAATTGTTTTTTAAAATAGAAAGCTGGGGCTTCCCTGGTGGTGCAGTGGTTAAGAATCCGCCTGCCAATGCAGGCGACACGGGTTCGAGCCCTGGTCTGGGAAGATCCCACATGCCGCGGAGCAACTAAGCCCGTGAGCCACAACTATTGAGCCTGTGCTCTAGAGCCCGCGAGACACAACTACTGAGACCGCGTGTCACAACTACTGAAGCCAGCGTGCCTAGAGCCTGTGCTCCGCAACAAGAGAAGCCACCGCAATGAGAAGCCCGCGCACTGCAATGAAGAGCCGCAACGAGAAGAAGCCCGCGCGCAGCCACAAAGACCCAACGCAGCCAAAAATAAATAAAAAATTTAAAAAATAAAATAAAATAGAAAGCTACTGAGCATCCCAGATTATGAGTTTGAAAAGAAAAGAATGCCCAGTGAAGAGCTTTTCCAGGTACACGGTGTTGCTTTGGCTGAGGCCTCAGTGTTCACATCTGGAATATGGAGCACCTAGAACTTTGTTCCTCCTGTGAATGCAGGTAAACAACTGGCCTAAAAGATTGGCTGAGGTATTCAGCCTCTGGTGCTGGAAATGCAGAGGTTGTGACTGCTCTTCTTTAACAATACCCTGAACTGGGAACCAGGCAGAGGAGATGCAGTCTGTGGCTACAGCCCATGGGCACTGTCTTGAGATTGTTCCATGCATTTTCTAGGATCTCATTTCTAAAAACCTTTTATTACGAAATTGTGACATACTCACACAAAGTTGCAAAAGTAGTACAGAGAGGTCCCCTGTATTCATAATAAGGCTTCTGCCATCTTCATAGCCATAATACAGTATCAAAACCAGGAAACTGATATTGGTGCAATGTTGCAGATTTCGCAAGTTTTTACACACACTCTTTCTTTTCTTTTTTTCGTGGTGGGTATGTCGGTGTTCTGTGACATTTTATCATATTTGTGGTTCCTGAGGACTGGCCAAAGCTCTCAGGGCAGAAAATGGAGAAGCCAGAGCTGTCTGTTAGCCTTCAACATGAAGAGGGGCTGGTGGCCTCTGTGGGAAGGCACAGGCCTTGAGCACCAAGGCAGAAGGGCCTTTCCCAGAAAATCCAACTTCAGGGGAAATACTCCCCCTTCCCCACCAGAAACTGTAGGGACCCCTCCCCTGCAGCCTGTTCCCCTCCATTAACTATGGTAGAGCCTGAAGATCCAGGCTGCACCAGGAGTAGCTGCCTCTTCTGATCGGTCTGTTACTTCCCCTTATGACTAATTCCTTGATTCAAGTCAGCTTCCTTGTGCCAAGCCGAAGCCCTCTCCTGGAGGGGGAGTAAGAGTGGCTTAAGAGCACTTTCTCCACCAAGGGTGTTCTCAGGCAACTGGCCTAGTGGAAACATTCAGTGGCTATATCTGATGAGACGTTTTTAAAAGAAATCTCAGCATGTCTGCCTATGTTTAGGGTGCTGCCGGATAAGAACTTATGAAAGGAATTGGAATTTCCACTTAGAACATCAAATAGGTCTCAGCTCATTAACTAATTGCAGTTGATTGTTAGTGGCTGCCTGTAGCACTGTGTTGAGAAGGATTCTGAGGCTCAGACTAGTCTCAGTGGATAAGAATGCTGGGATCAGTTAGTAATATCTGCCATGGGGAGTGATGGCTCGTGGGCCATGTTTATTTATCATCTTTGATAGAGTCCTTTAATAGCAGGAAACTGAGGCTTAGAGATTAGAGTGACTTGCCTGTGGCCAAACAGAAAATTGGAGACACAGCAGAGAAGAGAACATGTATCTTTTGACTAATTAGTGTTCTTTTTCCTACCCAGTTCAGGAGACCTTTCTGATGCAAAGCTTTCTCCTCAGCAGCTATGGCTCACTCAACTGAGGTTGGATATCATCCTTTGAGCTAAGGATAAACATCTGCCTGTCCCAGGGTCCTGGAGGCAGCCTCAGCAATCCTGGGCATGACAACATGCCTTAAGCTTATTGAGCAGTTACTTGCACCAGGTCTATGACAAGAGCTTTACATGCACTGGCTCCATTAGTCTACCCGAAGACCTTTGAAACATAAACTCATATTAGCCCCATTTTACAGAAGAAGAGGCTGAGGCTGAGAGACACCAACCTCAACAAAACTAACATAAGTTAACAGATAGGGAACATTCATTCTATGCCAGCCACTTACCGGTGACCTACAGGCAAATCCCCATTGAATCCTCCCAACAACCATATGAGGTGGACCAATTATTATCCCCATTTTACAGATGAGGTAACTGAGGCCCAAAGAGATTAAAGAAAAAAGAAGTTAACAACTCCCCTCACCAACCTCCCCCCCACCAAAAAAAAAGAGATCAACTTGCCCAAAGTCACAGAGCCAAGTAAGTTGTTGGACCCAGGTCTGTGGACTCCCAACCATGTGACATGACAATATTTTCTGCTTTTTCCAGAGGGGGGCTCATTCCTGAGCTGAGTTCTTCCCACATTCCTGTAAGCTGAAAACTGTCAGAAGGATGAGAAAAGTGTTTTTTTTTTTTATTGCCCGTGTATCCATGAGGGCTCATTTAGATTCATTTTTTAAAAGATGATTTTCTGGGAGAAAACCCAGTGGATTCTGAAGAAATGTGCCTTTCTTGGTTAAAAAGAACTGGGTGGAACCTGATACACTGTGTCCAAGTCACAGGCAAGAGGGACTAGAGGATGGGCCGGTCTCCAAGCCAGCACTGGATGACCGAAAGCTGAGCTTCTCAAGGCACCTCCCTGGTCATCTCACCACCATTTTGTTCATGGGAGGAAAGAACAAAAGTTGAAATTTTTGAAAATCAGGAACACGATCAAGCTGAAAACCTTGAGAACAGCGCTCAGACCAAAGGAGTTTTTCCTGGGGCAAATATCAACCTAATACCACCTCATGTCCATTAGGAAGGCTGTTACCCAAAAGATGGAAAATAGCAAGTACTGGTGAGATTGGGGAGAAAGAAGAAGAACCCTTGGGCACTGCTGGTGGGAGTGTGAAATGGTGCAGCTGCCGTGGAAAACAGTTTGGCAGTTCCTCCAAAAGTTAAACCTAAAATGATCATATGACCCAGCAATGCCACTTCTCGGTATATCACAGCATCACATTGTTCACTTGAAATATATACAATGATATTTGTCAGTTAGTCCTCAATAAAGTAAATTTTGAAAAAGAAGGGAACTATATTCAATATCCTGTGATAAACCATAATGGAAAAGAATATGAAAAAGAATGTGTATATATATATATATGTGTGTGTGTATAACTGAATCACTTTGCTGTACAGCAGTAACACAACATTGCAAATCAACTATACTGCAATAAAAAAAAAAGAGAAAATCACCTATTTTTATTGACCTTAAAAATGGCGACTGTAATAGAGACACAGATGTAGAGAACAAATGTGTGGATACCCAGGGGGAAACGGGAGGGGTGGGAGGAACTGGGAGACGCGGATTGACACATATACACCATTGATATTATGTATAAAATACACAACTGATGGGAACATACTGTATAGCACGGGGAACTCTACCTAATGCATTGTGGTAACCTAAATGGGAGCGAAGTCCAAAAGGGAGGGGATATCTGTATGTGTATGGTTGATTCATTTTGTTGTACAGTGGAGACCAGCACAACATTGTAAAACAACCATACTCCGATAAAAATTAATAAAATAAATGAATTAATTTAATAAAATGGTAATTGTGTCATGAATTAGTCACAAAATACCTGCACTCACACCTGCACACAGGCCCACCAGGGACTCCGGGGGTGATTCTGAACTTTGACAGTCTAGTTTGGGGTGTGTGCAAACGGCATTTCAAAACCAAGCCAGTTCATGACAAATCATACTGCACAACTAAGACAAGATTCTTCCTTCAGAGCCAAGCCCAGCTATATTTCATTTCTGCTGGATTATAGCTCCATGAGGGCAGAGACCGCTGATGTCCCCAGGGATGCACAGAGCCGGCTCTTGAAGATGGACTGGTGACAAATGAAAACGGTCCACCTCCAATGCAAAGGCCAGCTGTGCCAGATGAGAACGGTGGCGACAGAAGCCCAGAAAACAGTGTCTGAGACGGCATTTGTCTTAATGAAGCTCCAGCAGATTAGCTGTTGGTCTCATTAGCAGTGGTGACGACTCTGGTGATGAGTAGGACCCCTCCTCCACTCCTTCACTGCATTTAACCACTGTTTTCCCCCATCCAACCTAAGGACATTACAGAAATGAACCCTTGCCAAGTTTCTGACCCCGAGAAGCAGTGGAGCTCTGTGTGGAGTGCTGTGCCATCCCGAGCAGTCACTCAATGGTGAGATGAAAAAAGCCTCCTTTCGGTTTTATTATGACATTAGTGACTGTTAATTAGAGTGTTGTTGCAGCAGCAATCACTTGCCCCCATTCTCACAGTGCTAATTTCTCTTGGCTTTGCTACCAGCAGAGAAAAAAAAAAAAGCCCCGCTATTGTTCTGGGGGATTCTTTATTTACCTTATTGTACTATCATTCCTATCTATTTTGAGCTGCTTATCATCTCAAAACAGTTGTGGAGAAGCCCTTTTGTTAAAGGAAGAATGTGGTTTTCTTCTTTCATGATAGAAGCCCATTTGACTGCCGGGCTAGTCCTGCCGCTAGGCGCTCGGGTCCGCAGGGCACTGACCGGTTCTGTCTGGTCTTTCGGCCAAAGCTTTTGGTTAGGACATGAGGCGATTCGACTGCCTCATCAAGACCTCCTTTCATCTGCGTCATCTCCTGAGGCTTGAACGATGTGATTAGTCTGTGATAATGTAACACTGCCCACGGGTGGCCAGGAACCGCTCCACTGGTGCTACAAGTCAGGACTGTGGCTACCCTGGGGGCAGGTAAGTGACTGGGAGGGGCTGCTCGATTTACGTGGGTCTGGCCACTGTGAAAAACCTTCTGGCTGTTTATTTATGAACTAACCACTCTGGGCCTTGGTCTCCTTATCTGTAAAATGGGGCCAACAGTTCCTACCTTATAGGGTTGTGATTAAGACTACCTAAGATGGGACTTCCCTGGTGGTGCAGTGGTTAAGACTCCACCTCCCAATGCAGGGGACATGGGTTTGATCCCTGGTCCGGGAAGATCCCACATGCCACGGAGCAACTAAGCCCGTGCGCCACAACTACTGAGCCTGCGCTCTAGAGCCCGCGAGCCACAACTACTTAGCCCACATGCTGCAACTACAGAGTCCGCGCGCCACAACTACTGAAGCCCACGCGCCTAGAGCCCGTGTGCTCCACAACAGGAGAAGCCACTGCAGTGAGAAGCCCGCGCACTGCAATGAAGAGTAGCCTCCTCTTGCCGTAACTAGAGAAACCCCACGTGCCGCAACGAAGACCCAATGCAGCCATAAATAAATAAATAAATAAATAAATAAGCCCCATAAACTACATGACAGCCTCTCCATTAAGCAGGTCCCCGGGATTCGCTCCAATAAGACAACATTGCTCATGGGTTGGGGCCCAGGTCCTGGGGGAGGTGCTCAGGTCATCTTATTTGCTTCTCGCCAGAACTCTGCACAGTGACCAGGAGAGGTATTTGGGTGTCCAGCTTCATTTTCCACTCCTTCTGGTACTAGCACCTTGACTTTGCTTCAGGGAACTACCCTGACCCCATGCTTAGTCCCTGTATTTGGGTTAAAATTGGCCCCACCCTTCGTCCCCGGGGCGGGCACCTGACCCAGGCTGGCAATCAGCATATTCCTGCATCTTAGCCATAAGGGACCTGGGATCACCCCCAGGACTCCTGGAGCTACTGGGAAAGTAGCTCCCTCTTCCCACCACTGATGCTAAAGTGGTTTAAGAAAGCCAGGAGCAGCAAAGGGTGGAGAGAGAACCCCAGAGGACAAAGCAGCACGAAGGACAGCAGGATGGAGTGCTGAGGAGAAAGACAGCTGATACTAGTGACAGCTTACGACTCCTCCGGTCTGGGAACTAAGTAAGGTTTTGTTCTGTTTTGCTTTGGTTAAGCAAGCTCAGAAGGTATGTGGGCTGCGATCAAAGTCCTCACTCTCCCCACTGCAATGACCTATAACTACCTGTGAGTGCACCTCTTGGTGGAGATTATTTAGGTCCGTCTGACCCTGACCCCGGTTCCTTCCGGTAGCCACAGTCTCAGAGCTCTGAGTCCCCGCCTGAGAAGCACAGCTCTGGCCCAACCACCGTGCAGCTCAGCTGGCTCCTCCTCCTCCTCCCACATTTCAAAACCACCAAAGCGAAGACCTCAAAGGCTGCACACCTCACATGTGCATTCACTGCGTGAGTGCAGGGGCATCTGTTTGACCAGACTCAGTGCTGGGTGCTCCGTGCAATTACGAAGAGGGGAACCTCTGTCTCGGAGCCATGGGTGCTTTTACGATCCGGGCAGGCAGGCAGGACACACACTGAACACCAGTGACTCTCAGGGTAGACGCTGGCTCTTTGCCGTCTCTGCATCCCTGGTTCCTGCCCCCATGGCTGCCGCAGGAGGGGCTCAGCAAATGGTTTTTGAACTGTGCTCAATGGCTGAGATAAAAAGGGACAGGGCGGGCTTCCCTGGTGGCGCAGTGGTTGAGAGTCTGCCTGCCAATGCAGGGGACACGGGTTCGAGCCCTGGTCTGGGAAGATCCCACATGCCACGGAGCAACT